>NW_017678062.1:1253-24581 GCF_001879085.1 Nicotiana attenuata
ATTCATGCCCATGATACAGGCTTCGTACTCAGCCGTATTGTTTGTGCAAAAGAATCGGAGTCTAGCTGTAGCTGGGTAGTGCTGACCATTGGGTGATATCAAGATTGCCCCAATGCCTACACCTCTTGCATTTACTGCTCCATCAAAGAACATTTTCCAAGCACGAGTGTCCTCAGAGATGGCTTCCACTGAATTTACCTCCTCATCCGGGAAATAGGTGCTTAACGGTTGGTATTCCTCGTCAACCGGGTTTTCAGCCAAATGATCTGCCAAGGCCTGGGCTTTCATTGCCGTGCGAGTAACATAGACTATGTCGAATTCCGTGAGCAAGATTTGCCATTTTGCCAGCCTCCCAGTGGGCATCGGTTTCTGGAATATGTATTTCAAAGGATCCAACCTGGTTATTAGATAAGTGGTATGGGCTTGAAGATAATGTCTCAGCTTTTGAGCGACCCACGTCAGAGCGCAGCATGTTCTTTCCAACAAGGTGTATTTGGTCTCGTAGCTGGTAAACTTCTTGCTCAGATAGTAGATTGCTTGCTCTTTTCTCCCAGTTATATCGTGCTGCCCGAGAACACAGCCAAAGGAATTTTCTAACACTGTCAGATACAAAAAGAGAGGTCGCCCATGCTCCGGTGGGACCAATACTGGAGGATTTGACAAATATTCCTTGATTTTGTCGAAGGCTTCTTGACATTCGGATGTCCATTTGATTGCCGCATCTTTCTTCAACAGTTTGAATATGGGCTCACAGGTGGTAGTCAGTTGGGCGATGAACCGACTGATATAGTTTAACCTGCCCAATAAGCTCATCACATCCTTCTTAGTCCTTGGAGGAGGTAAATCTCGAATGGCCTTTATCTTTGTTGGATCTAACTCGATACCTCTCCTGCTGACTATGAAACCCAGGAGCTTGCCTGATGGGACTCCGAAAGCACATTTAGCTGGATTCAACTTCAGATCATATTTGCGTAACCGTTCGAAGAACTTTCTCAAATCTGGAACGTGATCACTCTGAGTACGTGACTTGATGATTACATCATCCACATACACCTCTATTTCTTGATGCATCATATCGTGGAAGATGGTGGTCATGGCTCTCATATAAGTTGCCCCAGCATTTTTCAGCCCAAATGGCATGACCCGATAACAGTACGTACCCCAGGGTGTAGTGAAAGCTGTCTTCTAGGCATCTTCTTCATCCATCAACACTTGGTGATATCCTGCGTAACAATCCACGAAAGACTGTATTTCATGTTTGGCGCAGTTATCAACAAGGATGTGAATGTTAGGTAACGGGAAGTTATCTTTGGGACTCGCCCTGTTCAGATCTCGATAATCCACACACACCCGGGTTTTCCCGTCTTTCTTTGGCACTGGAACCACATTGGCTAACCATGTGGTATATCGGACCACTCGGATTACCCCCGCCTTCAACTGTTTTGTGATTTCTTCTTTGATCTTATCACTGATATCAGTTTTGAACTTTCTTTGCTTTTGCTGTACTGGAGGACAATCGGGGTAAATTGGCAATTTGTGCACCATTAAATCCATACTCAGTCCTGGCATGTCGTCATACGACCAAGCAAACACATCTTTAAATTCGAACAGGAGTTGGATTATTGCATCTCGAGTTTGCTCATCTGTGTGAATGCTTATTTTGGTTTCCCTTATTTCTTCGGCAGTTCCCAAATCAACCGGTTCAGTGTCATTCAGGTTTGGCTTAGGTTTGTTCTCAAATTGTTCCAATTCTCGATTTATTTCCCTAAAAGCTTCCTCTTCATCATATTCTGGTTCTTGATTCACTATTTCACAATTAGACAGCGTGTTTGAGTCCGGGCATGAAGTCCGCGAGCATGTCATGTTATTTAAAGCCGCGTTATTATAACTGAAAAGAAAAGATAAAAAGGAAAAATAACCAAAATTAGAAAGAAAAGAAGGATGGACGATGGAATATTGATTTCATTTCTTGGAATTGGAAAGATAACAGGGTTTACATTCAGGAATTAAAAGACAAGAAACTAAAAGAAACACCCGAGCTACACCCTGAAATAACTCGAGATGCAGAAAAGGTGGAAGGGCTAGTCTACCGGGACTCCCGCCTAATCGGGAATGGCGTAGCCTTCCAGTTTTGGAGTTTAGCATCTGGTCCCATATAGAGCATCTCAGCGGTGCTAGTCCCTTCCCCTGGCTGAACCATGTTGGTTTCATAAAGCATTTGTCTCATAGCTCCACATATATCTTCGATTTCCTCAGCTGTGAACAACTCATCATCCCTTTCCTTGCCATACTTGGTCTTGACAAAAGTATCATAGAGATATGGCAATGGCTGTGGCAGAACCCATCCTTCTTTCTTTCTTTCCTCGGCCCATTTCTCATCATCTGGGGTAGGGTGGAAGCCTACTCCGAAGAACTTTTCTGCTGTGGGTAGAGTTACCGGTTCAGATATTCCTTGTAAAGCTTTTCCCAACCCTTTTCCTGGCTTGAAACCATGTCTAATCATTTCTCTGGCCACCATGATTGAAGCATTAGACAGGAAAGGCTGAGGACAAGGATTTCCCTCCTCGTGCTGATCTGCTACCACAATCTCAAAGGCTTGATAAACAATATGCTCACTTCCTTCCCTTGCCTCCAAACATGGGATAGATGGATCGCGATAAATGGACTGCTCGTCTTCTCCGTGGACCACGATTTCATGGTCTTCATACTCGAATTTTACCATTTGATGGAGAGTGGAGGGCACAGCTCCTGCAGCATGGATCCAGGGTCTCCCCAGAAGGAAGTTGTAAGATTTATCCATGTCCAACACCTAGAAGGTCACCTCGAACTCTACCGGGCCTATGGTCAATATCAAGTCGATTTCACCGATGGTGTCCCTCTTAATACCATCAAAAGCTCTCACACAAACATTATTCGGACGAATCTTTCCTGTCCCAATTTCCATCCTTTGCAGTGTAGAGAATGGGCAAATGTAAACCCCTGACCCTCCATCTACCATGACTCGCTTGACATAATAACCTTCACACTTGACGGTCAGATGCAAGGCTTTGTTGTGAGCTGCGCCTTCTGGAGGCAAGTCATTTTTACTAAAAGAGAGTTGATTGACAGCGAAGAATCTTTCTGCCATCCTTTCGAGCTGCTCGACTGAAGTTTCAATTGGCACATACGCCTCATTCAAAGTTTTCATCAAGGTCTTCTGATGTTCGGAGGATTTTGTCACTAATGATAGCAGAGACACCTGTTCCGGATATTTCCTCAATTGATCCACTGTTTCATAATCAGGCATCCTCATTTTCTGAAAAAAGGCTTCTGCTTCCTCAGCACTCATTGGCTTCTTGGGTGGAAAGCGCTTTCGAGCGGCATGGTTTATCTCTTGTATATTTGAATATTTCTCAACAGAGGTCTTCCCTGGAAGTTCCCCTGAAATTTCTTTGCCCTTGTATGTAGCCACTGTTCGCTGATAGTTCCATGGCACTGCAGAAGGATCTGTCATTGGCCTCTGTGGTACGCGTCCAATAACCACTGGCTCATTCAGCCGAGATAGCTTAATTGTCCCCCGGACCACATAAGCTCCTTTTGGTACATATATTGGTGTTTCCCCTTTTACTTCCGCTTTCCTTGGAACACTGAGAACCAATGGTTTTTCTTGGCGTCCTCGCGGAACATAGAGAATTCCGTTCTTAGGAGAGTCTGTTTCCACTTTTGTCTCAGGTTCTTCTCAGGCTCAGTTTTGACAGTTTTATTCTTCTTTTCCTTGCTTAGAGGGTACCTTGGGCTTCTTTTCTGCATCGGCAATAGCAATTATGGCTTTCAAAGCCGGATCAAACTCCCCGTCTTCACAAATCATACGATTACTGGCCCGTTGTGATGAGCGGGCAACGGGTTATTAGTCACATTCGGGGTTTCTTCATCCCTCAACACTATTTTCCCTTGTTCAATCAATTCTTCCACAGCTTTCTTCAATGTCCAGCAGTTATTAGTACTATGCCCTTCAACTCCTGAATGGTAAGCACAATGGACCCCTCGTTGATAAGCTGGAGACTCTGGGTTTTGCCTGTTTTGGGGAATGGGCTGCAGCAAATTCATCTGGACGAGTTTCGGGAACAGACTGGAGTAAGGTTCACCAATTGGCGTAAAATTTGGTCGTCTGGGTGGTTCTCGAGGGTGGAAGTTATTTTGCGGTGGTCGGGGATTATATTGGTTCTGGTAAGGAGGTTGATTTCTTTGGAATGGAGGTGGGTTTCAGTTAGCTTATGGTTGCGGTCGGCCGAAAGATTGTGCATTCATGACCGCATAAGGTGTACGAGCATAGGCCACACCAGTATGAGGATAATAGTGTTGAGGGGTTCTTTCAGAGAATACCGGTCTAGGGGCCCGATACCTTCTTCCTCCCGATGCTGCCATCACTGTTTCTTCTTTCTTTTTGCCTTTGGTCATTCCTCCAGACCCGCCTTGGATGGCTTGGGAGGTTGCTCTTATGGCTGACTGGCTCAAAATTCTACCTGTTTTCAGTCCATTCTCTACCATTTCTCCAATTTTTA
The DNA here is from genome assembly GCF_001879085.1 of Nicotiana attenuata. Lineage (NCBI taxonomy): Eukaryota > Viridiplantae > Streptophyta > Magnoliopsida > Solanales > Solanaceae > Nicotiana > Nicotiana attenuata. The sequence goes on from NW_017678062.1 coordinate 5,795, forward strand.
TTGCCTCTGCGAAAGGTTTGCCCATGGCGGACATCATATTCTGAAAATAGTCTGCTTCCTGGGCTTGGAGGAAAACAGTGACCATCTCTACCTCATCCATCGGAGGTTTCACTCTTGACGCCTGTTCACGCCACTTAGCATATTCACGGAAGCTTTCTGAAGGCTTTTTCTTAAGATTTGCCAAAGAGTTCCTGTCTGGCGCGATGTCTATGTTGTACTAAAATTGTCGAACAAAGTCTCGGGCCAGATCATCCCAAATATGCCAATGCGAGACATCTTGATCCATGTACCATTCCGAAGCGATACCAACCAAGCTTTCTCCAAAATATGTCATCAACAATTCTTCTTTGCCACCGGCTCCCCGTAACTGATTGCAATACTTCTTCAGGTGAGCAATGGGGTCACCGTGTCCATCATACTTCTCAAATTTTGGTGTTTTGAAACCTGACGGCAAGTGCACATGAGGAAACATACATAGATCTGTGTAGGAGACACTCTTTTGCCCGCTCAATCCTTGCATGTTTTTCAAGCTCTGCTCGAGGCTTCTCATGCTCTTTGCCATCTCATCCTGCTCTGGGTCCTTGGGGGTTTTGTCCTGCCCTGGTGTAAGCTCATATGGTGGTGGCTGAGAGTAGTTGTATGTGGGATATTGAGCAGGATCTACCGGAAAGGCAGGGTTTTGAAAGGTGAATGCTGAGGGATCAAAAGCAGGCCTTGGCAGTGAAGGTTGTGTCGTAGCAGGGCATGGTGGAGCAGTGAAGATGTTAGAAGTTGCTCCTGTTGGGAACACCTGGGGGCGGACCTCAGAAGGTGTTCCGACGAAATGAGCGGTCATGGTAGGTTGTCCAAAAGGGGTATGAGGATGACTGATAGGGACAGTAGTATCACCCCCAGCTCTAGGGAATAACTCTGGGAATCCGGGAATGTTGCTTGGAGGTTCCTTTCCACTGTTCCAAGCATCCCACATTTCCATCAATCGCAGGCGCAAGATCCGATTTTCTTCTACTGTAAAAGATTCAGAGGCCGGGACTCCCGAGATGGGGCTATCTTCAGAAATGGGGACTGCGGGCAAAGTCATTTCTGTAGACATTTCCACACTTCCTTTCGATCTGGTAAAGTATTGATGTGATGCCAGCTTACCACAACCAACCACCATTTCTAAAAGCTGGACTGGGAATTGACAGTAACACGCGGTTAGTTTGAGACAAGTAGCAAATAGGTAATCGCACATTGGGGTGTGATGCACCTATACAGTTAAACGAATGTCTACATGTTTGCACTGGTTGCATGCGTCATCCCGGCTTTTCTTTTCTATTTTCTCTTCTTTTGATTTCCACTCTTTGTTTTTCTTGCTTTTCTTTCACTTGCTGTTTTTATCTCGTTTCTCTTTTCCCTCTGCCACGGTTTTTCTCTTAATTCCTTATTTTCTTTTTCTGTGTTTCTTTTTCTCTCTTGTTTTTCTTTTATTTCCTCTCTTTTTAGGGCTACGGTCGAATCCTATGGAGATTGCCTACGTATCATGACCCCACACGAATCAGACCAAGCGTAGTTCTTGCCAAATAAAATGTAAAAATGAAACAAAATGGTATGGATTTCAATTGTATTGATAGGAAATAATTTGATTACAAAGACTCAAAACTTACGAATTAAACAACATAGCAGACTCTAATAAAAGAAAAACTACAGACTCCACTATTCTATTTCAAAGAAAATACATACTCCACAACTGACTGACTTTTGGTGAAAAAGAAAAATACAGACTCAAATACTGCCATACTCTTAGCGAAAAGAAAATACAGACTCAAATACTGACTCATGAATACATTAAAGCTCCTGGTGCCCGCGGGACATCGTTCGGTCTCGCCGCGGGCCTATATGCAAGTTCCCCTTGAAGTCTGTCCAGGTCACTCATTATCTGCTTCACAAATATCATCACCGATGCGAAGAAGGTGGTACTGGTCATGTTCTCACACATTTGGCATTTCCTGGTAATAGAATGAGCAACGGTTAAGATTCTCTCCCTGATTCTGCCTTTTTCTTGAAGCAGCCGCCCTATCTGTTGGGTCCTAGCCTTCAAAGTTTGCTCAGCCGCCTGGCTTTGTTCCCGGAGTTGTTGCAAGTCCGTTTCTAATTGTGCCAAGGCCATATAACAATGTTCTCTTTCAACTTTGAACTCTTTTGCCTGTTTAATCATTCTGTTTTCTGCGGCAATGACCCTATTTTTTAATCCCGTGATCTCATTGTCATATTCTTCTTTTAACTGTTTAACCATGCGGGCCCGTTCTTCCGCATTTTTTGCCAATTGTTTGCGAACCTCAGCTAATTCCTTTTCCGCCTTGTTGAGGTCGAAACTGTAGTCATTCACTTTTTGCCTTAGATTTTCTATAAGTTTTGCATCTTTGGCACTTCTGACAGGGTTGTCGGCCTCTAACTTCATCTTTTGGATTTGGGCTCGTAAGGCTTCATTCTCCTTAGCCAATTGTTTTCTCTCACCTTCGTCAGCCGCGGCTTGCAAGTTATTTTCAAATCGGAGGTCTTGGACCTGTTTTTCCAATGCTCCTATGCGAGCTCTGTACTCATTTTCTTTAGCTAGCCAAGCCCATTGTTCCTGTGATGATTCAGCAAACTCCCGGATGTGAGGTCTTTTAGCTGGCCTTTCGTGCTCATATTCTCTTCTATACCAAGCAAGGTATCCTGGCGACACTTCGCCTTTGGCCCGATCCTGTATGCAAGTATCCTTTTTTAAGTATTGACATTCATTCCAAATCTGGCGGACTCTTGCTTCTGGGAATTGTCCGTCAGGGCTAATTTCAATTACTTGAGCACTAAGATCCTCATCTTGTGGCACTATTGGCATCTCCNAAGATAAAATGAGCACCATGAAGATTTTTTGCCTGCTCGGCACTCCATGAGAAGCATTTTAAAACAGTCTGACCGAACCCCGCTTCAAAGGTTGCCTACATATCCTTGGCTATAAAGGAATCAGGTCAGTGTAGTTCTGGAAGGTTTGGTAGCTGGGACTACCAGGAGCTGTGATTTCACTGCTGTTGCTGCTGCTACTGCTTGCTGACCTCCTTATTACACCAAAAGGAAAATCAAAGCTAAGCTAGCTATGCCTATCAACTATGAGTTACAAGATTCCTATCTATAGATCTCTTGAAGCTTGATCTTGAGTCTTAGCTGATTTTGCTGTGGACTCCGATCTGAATCTTGATGCTCGCAAGTTGTAGATGTCCTTTCTTTCTGCAGCATTGGGTCAAAACAGGATAAGCGGAGCTTGTGAATAAGATTTTGAGCAATCCGCACCCTTGTTTGCTTCACATTTGAGTTTATCTTTTTTGTTCTTTTCTTCATTTCTTGATTCTGGATTGATATTCATTCCATTGGTCATTTCCACCTTGCGTCTGGAGGTTGACCTGCTTCAGATACCAAGACAAACAAACGAACGAAATTTTCTGCCCCAGTTTTCACTAGAAAAATTTCGTGAGTTAGTTGTGACACATATCTAAGCAATCAAATCCGGAATGTGTAGAGAGATCCTCGGTTTTGGCCGGGATTTGGGAAGAAAAAGCTCCGCGGTTTTTTTTTTTTTTAGCCGGGATCCTCTGTTTTTGGCCGGGATTTGGAAAGAAAAAGCTCCACGGTTTTTTGGCCGGGAGATCCTCGGTTTTTTGGCCGGGATTTGGAAAGAAAAAGCTCCACGATTTTTTGGCCGAGAGATCCTCGGTTTTTGGCCGGGATATTTAAGGAAGGGGATCCTATGCTACCATGATTTGTTTTTCTTTTGGGATTCTCATTTTTATTTCTTTTCTTCTTTCTTCTTCTTTTGTTTTCCTCTTTTTATGTTTTTCCTTTTATTTAGCAAAACACATGAAAGAACTTGGGAAGAGGAAACTTCCTTTTTGGTCGTTTTCCTGCTGCAAAGCTGTTTCAGCGCTTGCGCATTTCATTTCTTTTTGGACTGCACCTGCTTCTTGCACGGTTACCTTGAATTAAACCTGTTTTCAACAAAGAACAATTTGTTAGTTTGAAACGGTGGTTGGTTTTGTTGCCTTGATCATCCTAATTGCTTGATCCCGACTCCATTTCTGTTGAGAACTTTGCTGCTTGTTTGCCTTTGAGGGTGAATTTCTTTTCAAACCGACCGGGTTCAGCCTTCAGGATTTCATTACGAATCGCCCGTGTGGGCTCTAACCTTGTCACTTTATTCTGCCCTTGCCTTTGATTTTCTTTCTTTTCCAATATTTTTGCTTCAAAAGCATCAATCACTATGGTCAGTCGAGATTGGCCTGACGCACTCGCTGAGGCTGGGTATTTCTTCGACTCTGACCAGGCGAAGCCCTATGAAACCGGTCCTGCCACCTTTTCTTTGTACTAGTTACGGAATCAGAGATAAACCGAAAGGGATTCAAAGAAAAAGTATGCAAAAGGCAAGCATATGATTTTAAAGAGAAGCGTCCCTTTTGGGGGAAAAGGAGGACTTATCTGGGGTGCATGCTGGCTTCAAATGAACATGACATGCTTATTGGACTGGACGCCCGACCCACACAAACTTTCCAGCTTCTCGTGAACCCATTGATCCGTACTTCAAAACTAGGGAACTTTGCCAAGACTCTTGTAGTAGCGAGATGTCTTCTTTTCGGCCGACAGCGCCCTTCGCGGGTTTTCGCTAATCGACCTCTCTCATTTCTCTTCTCACCACCGCCCGATAGTGCTCTTTGCGAGTTTTCACCCAACGAACTCTCTCATTTTTAATTTCTCTTCTCACCGTCGCCTTATGGTGCCCGAAGGTTTTCACCGATAAGACTCTCTCATTTTATTTCTCTCAATTTGGACTATACCAGCTTCTAACAATATTTCTTTTCAATTCCCACGCCTTTGCCAATTGATCAGAAGGACTTGGATAAGGTTTTGGGTAAAAAGAATTCTGGACGGAAGTACAACTTTGGAACCATTTCGGCGGATTCATGGCCGAACCATTATATCATCTGCCCCAGTGTCATTTTTCGGGGAAATCAGGATTTTTGTTTTGGTGTGACTGAACCCCAGAAAGAGGCTGCCTACGTACCCTTTCGGGATCAAGTCAAACGTAGTTCAAGGAACTTTTGTTTTTGGTTATTTTTGTTTTTGTTTTCTTTTTCTTTTTCTTTTCATCATATTTTTTTTTTTTCGTACTTCCGGGTTCCAAAGAGGGTAGCCAAAGAAGAGTAACCGGCTCAAAGGGTTTACAAAGGATTATTAGTGTTTGGGGTAGTGGAAAAGAAAGCCTTCGTCATCTCAATTACGCAAAAGCCATCGCCACAGGAGGTCTAGACATAGTACCTTTTTACTGCATCTGCATTGACTGCTGCCTCAGGATCATTCCCTTCGATGTCTCCCAGGTACAGTGCTCCCCTTGGCAATATCTTTCGAATTATGTATGGAGCTTTCCAATTAGGGGCAAACTTCCCTTTTGCTTCCTGGTGATGAGGGAGAACGCGTCTGAGTACCAGCTGTCCCACTTCAAAATTCCTGGGACGCACTTTCTTATTATAGGCACGGGCCATTCTTTGTTGGTACAACTGCCCGTGACAAACTACAGCCATCCGTTTTTCATCAATTAATGACAATTGCTCTAGTTGGGTTTTAACCCATTCACTGTCCTCAATCTCCGCCTCAACGATTATCCGGAGTGAAGGAATTTCCACTTCTGCAGGTATGACTGCTTCAGTACCGTAAACCAACAAGTACGGTGTCGCTCCAATTGATGTACGTACTGTGGTACGATATCCAAGTAGTGCAAAGGGCAGCTTTTCATGCCATTGCCGGGAGCTTTGAATCATCTTTCTCAAAATCTTCTTGATATTCTTATTCGGTGCTTCGACAGCACCATTGGCTTTTGGCCGATAGGGAGTTGAGTTTCTATGCGTTATCTTGAATTGTTCACATACCTCTCCCATCAAACGACTGTTCAAGTTTGCAGCATTGTCGGTGATGATAGTTGCAGGAATACCAAAGCGGCAGATGAGATTGGAGTGCACAAAGTCTACCACAGCTTTCTTGGTGACCGACTTGAGAGTGATGGCCTCAACCCATTTTGTGAAATAGTCAATTGCCACCAGTATGAACCTATGCCCATTCGAAGCTTTTGGCTCGATCGGCCCAATGACGTCCATGCCCCAAGCAACAAATGGCCAAGGTGCTGACATCGGATGGAGTTCTGCCGGAGGTGCATAAATCAAGTCATCGTGCACCTGACATTGATGACACTTTCGAACAAAGCTGAAACAATCCTTCTCCATAGTTATCCAGTAATACCCGGCTCGCAAAATTTTCTTTGCCAGCACATAACCATTCATATAAGGTCCACATACTCCTGCGTGCACTTCATGCATAATTCTTCCAGCTTCCTCGGCGTCAACACATCTTAGCAGGTTGAGATCCGGGGTCCTTTTATACAAAATATCGCCACTTAAGAAGAAACCACTTGCATGCCATCTAATGGTTCTTTTCTGATCTCCGGTGGCTTGCTCGGGGTATTCCTGTGTTTTCAGAAATCTCTTGATATCATAATACCAGGGCTGACTACTGGGTCCCGCTTCGACCGTATTACAATACCCGTGTTTTTCTTTGATTTGGATCTCCAGAGGGTCAATATGGGCATTGCCTGGGTAAGGCAGCATTGAAGCTAGAGTGGCGAGTGCATCGGCTAGCTCATTATAACACCGAGGGATATACCTGAATTCTATCGTCTTGAAGCGTTTGGTGAGATCTTCCACATGCTGTCGATAGGGAATGAGCTTAACATCTCGAGTCTCCCACTCCCCTTGGGCTTGCCGGATAATCAAATCAGAGTCCCCCATGATTAATAAATCTTCAACATCTTGGTCAATTGCCATATTCATGCCCATGATACAGGCTTCGTACTCAGCCGTATTGTTTGTGCAAAAGAAACGGAGCCTAGCTGTAGCCGGGTAGTGCTGACCATCGGGTGATATCAAGATTGCCCCAATGCCTACACCTCTTGCATTCACTGCTCCATCAAAGAACATCTTCCAAGCACGAGTGTCCTCAGAGATGGCTTCCACTGAATTTACCTCCTCATCCGGGAAATAGGTGCTTAACGGTTGATATTCCTCGTCAACCGGGTTTTCAGCCAAATGGTCTGCTAACGCCTGGGCCTTCATTGCCGTGCGAGTAACATAGACTATGTCGAATTCCGTGAGAAAGATTTGCCATTTTGCCAGCCTCCCAGTGGGCATTGGTTTCTGGAATATGTATTTCAAAGGATCCAACCTGGTTATTAGATAAGTGGTGTGGGCTTGAAGATAGTGTCTCAGCTTTTGAGCGACCCACGTCAGAGCGCAGCATGTTCTTTCCAACAAGGTGTATTTGGCCTCGTAGTTGGTAAACTTCTTACTCAGATAGTAAATTGCTTGCTCTTTTCTCCCAGTTATATCATGCTGCCCGAGGACACAACCAAAAGAATTTTCCAACACTGTCAGATACAAAAAGAGAGGTCGCCCATGCTCCGGTGGGACCAATACTGGAGGGTTTGACAAATACTTCTTGATTTTGTCGAAGGCCTCTTGACATTCGGATGTCCATTTGATTGCCGCATCTTTCTTCAACAGTTTAAATATGGGCTCACAGGTGGTGGTCAATTGAGCGATGAATCGACTGATATAATTTAACCTACCCAACAAGCTCATCACATCCTTCTTAGTTCTTGGGGGAGGTAATTCTCGAATGGCCTTTATCTTTGTTGGATCTNTCCAGGTCACTCATTATCTGCTTCACAAATATCATGACTGATGCGAAGAAGGTGGTACAGGTCATGTTCTCACACATTTGGCATTTCCTGGTAATAGAATGAGCAACGGTTAAGATTCTCTCTCTGATTCTGCCTTTTTCTTGAAGCAACCGCCCTATCTGTTGGGTCCTAGCCTCCAAAGTTTGCTCAGCCGCCTGGCTTTGTTCCCGGAGTTGTTGCAAGTCCATTTCTAATTGTGCCAATGCCATGTAACAATGTTCTCTTTCAACTTTGAACTCTTTTGCCTGTTTAATCATTCTGTTCTCTGTGGCAATGACCTTTTTCTTTAATCCTGTGACCTCATTGTCATATTCTTCTTTTAACTGTTTAACCATGCGGGCCCGTTCTTCCGCATTTTTTGCCAATTGTTTGCGAACCCCAGCTAATTCCTTTTCCGCTTTGTTGAGGTCGAAACTGTAGTCATTCACTTTTTGCCTTAGATTTTCTATAAGCTTTGCATCTTTGGCACTTCTGACAGGGTTGTCGGCCTCTAACTTCATCTTTTGGATTTGGGCTCGTAAGGCTTCATTCTCTTTAGCCAATTGTTTTCTCTCACCTTCGTCAGCTGCGGCTTGCAAGCTATTTTCAAATCGGAGGTCTTGGACCTGCTTTTCCAATGCTCCTATGCGGGCCCTGTACTCGTTTTCTTTAAGTAGCCAAGCCCATTGTTCCTGTGATGATTCAGCAAACTCCCGGATGTGAGGTCTTTTAGCTGGCCTTTCGTGCTCATATTCTCTTCTATACCAAGCAAGGTATCCTGGCGACACTTCGCCTTTGGCCCGATCCTGTACGCAAGTATCCTTTTTTAAGTATTGACATTCATTCCAAATCTGGCGGACTCTTGCTTCTGGGAATTGTCCGTCAGGGCTAATTTCAATTACTTGAGCACTAAGATCCTCATCTTGTGGCACTATTTGGCATCTCCCAAGCTGTCTCAAAACCCGATAGGGAGCGTATGGCTGGATGCTTCTAAGTCCCATCAAGAGAAACTGTGACCTAGCCGCTGACATACACATGATTTCATCAATAGGTAACCACCCAAACGTCCGCTGTATCTGACTAGCGGTGAGAGTCCGGAGATATGATGTCCAAGCGGTTACTCCTTCAGGTAAGCTGACCCTGTTGATCCTTGTGTAGAACTCCTCGATGCAAGTTTTCTCAGATGAACCATAACTCAAGAATTGAGGACGATGGCACAAGTGTTCAGTCATCCACATTTGCAACAGGAGATTGCACCCTTCAAAGAAGTCCCCTCCGGCTTTGCAGACTGTAAGAGCTCGGAAGATGTCAGCTACTATCATAGGTGCAAGAGTGCTTTTGGCTTGAGTCATTAAAGTGTTGACGACCCCGGTTATTCATATGTCAATGTTTCCATCTTTCCTTGGAAATACCAGGAGTCCTAGAAAAACCACCATAAAAGCAAAGCGCCTATGTTCTTCCCATTTTTGGCGATTTCCTTTACTGCATATCTTGTTTTCCGGGTTGTTGAACCCTCCTATGTGGCCATATCTGTGGTATATGAATTGGGAGTACAGAAGCCCTTTGCCAAATCCGGATTGTGGACTGTTCTGACTATCTTCAGTGAGTCTAAGAACCTGTGCACAGCTACAGTTCTCGGAGCAACCAAGTATTTTTGTCTTAAAGGTACCTCATTGTTTCCAATGTACCTGGCTATTTCCTGTAGGGTTGGGGTTAGTTCAAAATCTGAGAAATGGAAGACGTTATGGGCCGGGTCCCAACATGTGACCAGTGCTCTGATGATATCTCCCCGAGGTACAATTTCTAACAAACCAATGAGCCCTTTCAAATACTTTTTGACCTCGTCCTGTCCTTCTTTACCCAGATCGTTCCACCATAGACGTAACTCCAGAGGGATTTTAGTCATGATTGAGAACGGTTCACTTTGAATCGTGCTCATCCTGCACATTTATTAAGGTGATTTAATCACTTATTTTGACCTAAAAGGAAAAAATGGTTATTTTTGCAAATTTTCTTTATCTAGAAAAAACAAAGACTAGGTTTTGCAGATACGGCCTTTCAGCATTTCGGGAAAGAAGATTTTAAGGTTGTGCCCGCTAACCATTGAAAATGACCCAAGGTGGCTGTTCTTGCAAAAACAGCCTTCCGGCGTCCTTTTGAGGACATTCGGCTTATTTTAAAACAAGAATGGCATCACCCGACTTATTCTGACAAAAATTAAAATTTTGGTATTTTTGGCTATTTTTGCAAAAGGGTGGTTGGACCCGACGAGGGTTGCCTACGTATCTCACATCCGGTGAGAATCAAACCGATGTAGTTCGGGCAGAATTGCCAAAATCAAAACTATTTTGAACCATAATTTTCTTTCTATTTTTCCAAGCAATTTCTTTTCTTTTTTCATTTTTCAAAAATCCGGCCGCATTTCGGTACTATTTGGACATTGGTTTTTCTAATATAGGTAATTAACTCTCCACACTGCTATTTTCTCTTTTTCTCCCTTTTTCCAATATTGCCCAGATATTCAAAGCCGGTCAGCATGCGAATCCAAAACAGATAAATGCACAAATAGGATGCATCAGGATGGTCCATTATTCCGGGTACACCTGTCCTAGACGGACCCAACCCCTGTGTTGAGTCCCTTAAGTCAAAATGCACGTGATGCAAATAAGCGTTCCTACTAGGGATCCGGCATGGAGTCGAGTTATTCTAAGTTTAAAACCTGGGTATAGGTTCTAGACTGTGTACCCGAGCGGACAACTCGAGTCGAGGAGGGGGCTACGTACCGGGGACCCGCGAGATCGTCCGGCATAGTAACTTGTCCGGCCTCTTTCTTATTTCAAGGTATGACACTAACAGAATAGGGAGTCTCAACCAGTAAGCACATCCCCGAAGGTGAGAAGAGAAGGGTTTCGGCACAGTTTATATATACAGTTCAGATAATATTAAATTTGTAAAGCATTTAGCACATATAGCATGGAACATGTAGAAAAATCAGATAAAGCCAAATATAACAATTATACTAAGCTCGAATTCTTGAACCCTGAATTGAAATTCTGGGTTCGTGTCCCCAGCAGAGTCGCCAGAGCTGTCACACCTCCTTTTTTACACACCTCCCCCGAAGGATAAATGTATAAGGGAGTTTTTCTATTTAAAGTGACATTATTCGAAATGGGATTATTTATTTATTATTAGAATCGCCACTTGGGATAGGACGGGCTTTTGGTGTCCCAAGTCACCGATTTAATTTAAATCCCAAATCGAGGAAAATTTCGACTTCCCAATTGGAGTCTGCGAACCAGAAATTCTGAATAAGGAATTCTGTTGACCCGAGGGAAGGTGTTAGGCACCCCCGGATCCCGTGGTTCTAGCACGGTCGCTTAAATTATTATATATGGCTAAAAATCTGATTTTAGTACATGTTTTAACTTATTGTTCTTTTTAACTTTAAACCGTCTTTTATTATTGTTTTTAAAGTGAATTGCAACGTCGTGAAAATGTATCTTGAACACGTCGCACCAGTACGCCCGTGATTTTTGGCGTACATTTTNGGTTTCTATTGGCACGTGGCTGCAGTCGAGCAAAGGGTTGAGCATTCATGACCGCATACGGTTGATGAGCATAAGCCATGTCATGGTGAGGGTAGTGATGTTGAGGGGTTCTTTCAGAGAAAATGGGCCTAGGGACCCAGTGTCTTCTTGCCCCTGATGCTGCCATAACCATTTCTTCTTNAGACCCGCCTTGGATGGCTTGGGAGGTTGCTCTAATAGCCGATTGACTCAAAATCTTGCCAGTTTTCAAACCATTTTCTACCATTTCACCAATTTTAATCGCCTCTGCAAAAGGCTTGCCCATGGCCGACATCATGTTCTGGAAGTAGTCTGCTTCCTAGGCCTGAAGGAACACAGTGACCATCTCCACCTCATCCGTTGGAGGCTTCACCCTTGATGCCTGTTCGCGCCACTTAATTGCATATTCTCGAAAACTCTCTGAGGGTTTCTTCTTTAGATTCGCCAAGGAGTTCCTGTCTGGCACAATGTCTATGCTGTACTGAAATTGTCGAACAAAGTCTCTAGCAAGATCGTCCCAGATATGCCAACGTGAGATGTCTTGATCCATATACCACTCTGAGGCAATGCTAACTAAGCTTTCTCCAAAGTAAGCCATCAACAACTCTTCTTTTCCGTCGGCCCCGCGCAGCTGGTTGCAATATCTTTTGAGGTGGGCAATAGGATCGTCATGCCCGTCATACTTTTCGAACTTTGGCGTTTTAAATCCCATGGGCAGGTGCACGTGAGGGAACATGCACAAATCAGTATAAGAAACACTTTTCTGCCCGCTTAAGCCTTGCATATTCTTCAAGCTCTGCTCAAGGCTCCTCATTCTTTTCGCCATCTCATCTTGTTCAGGAGCTTTGGGAGTTTTATCCTGCCCCGGTGTAAGCTCAAATGGTGGTGGCTGAGAGTAATTATATGTGGGATATTGAGGAGGGTCCACTGGAAAGACAGGGTTTTGGAAAGTGAAAGCTGAGGGATCAAAGGCAGGCCTTGGCAGTGAAGGTTGTGTTGTAGCAGAGCATGGTGGAGCAGTGAAGATGTTAGGAGCTGCTCCTGCTGGGAACACCTGGGGGCGGACCTCAGAAGGCGTTCCGACGAAATGAGCAGTCATGGTAGGTTGTCCAAAAGGGGTATGAGGATGACTGATAGGGACAGTAGTAGCACCTCCAGCTCTAGGGAGTAACTCTGGGAATCCGGGAATGTTGCTTGGAGGCTCTCTTCCATTGGTCCAGGCGTCCCACATCTCCATGAGTCGGAGACGTAGTTTTCGATTCTCTTCCGCTGTGACAGACTGAAATGCAGGGATCCCCGAGATGGGGCTGTCCTCAGAGATGGGGACTGCGGGCAAATTCATTTCTGTAGACATTTCCACACTTCCTTTCGATCTGGGAAAGTATTGATGTGATGCCAGCTTACCACAACCAACCACCGTTTCTAAAAGCTAGGCTGGAATTGACAGCAACACACGGTTAGTTTGAGACAAGTAACAGATAGGTAATCGCACATTGGGGTGTGATGCACCTATACAGTTAAACGGACGTCTACATGTTTGCACTGGTTGCATGCGTCATCCCGGCTTTTCTTTTTCTATTTTCTCTTCGTATGATTTCCACTCTTTGTTTTTCTTGCTTTTCTTTCTCTTTTTGTTTTTCTCTCGTTTCTCTTTTCCTTCTATTTTTTATTTTCTGCTTTTCCCTTTTCTTTTGCCATGGTTTTTCTCTCGATTCCTTATTTTCTCTTTTTGCGTTTCTTTTCCTCTCTTGTTTTTCCTTCCCTCGTGTTTTCTTCTTCTTTTTTCTTTCTTTTCTCTCTTTTTTTTCTTAGGGTTACGGTCGAATCCTATGGAGGTTGCCTACGTATCACGACCCCGCATGAATCAGACCAAGCTTAGTTCTTGCAAATAAGGTAAATAAACTAACTCTTTTTTTTTGGATTTTTGAAAGAAAGGGAAATATTTTGATTTTGATTTTTCTTTTGAATTTTTGAAAGAAAGATTTCTAAGCATTTCTTTTCTTTTTATGGAACTTTGGGAATTTTTTTGAAGTAAAAATATTTTCAAAATATTTTCGGGCTCAATTTTTCAAAATTTGTATTTTTCTTTATTTTTATTTACGAAAGAAAGACAGCTAAGGAGTATTTTAATGACTTATTCTGACATAAAAGGAAAAAGCGGCTATTTTTGCAAATTTTTCTTTATCTAGAAAAGCAAGGACTTGGTTTTGCGGATACGACCTTTCAGCACTTCTGGGAGGAAGATTTAAGGCTGTGCCCGCTAACCATTGAAAATGACCCGAGGTGGCTGTTCTTGCAAAAACAGCCTTCCGGCGTCCTTTTGGGGACATTCGGCTTATTTTAAAACAAGAATGGCATCACCCGATTTATTTGACAAAAAATTAAAATTTTGGTATTTTTGGCTATTTTTGCAAAAGGGTGGTTGGACCCGATGAGGGTTGCCTACGTATCTCACATCCGGTGAGAATCAAACCAGCGTAGTTCGGGTAGATTGGGAATTGAGTATACTAACTCTGTTCTCTTTTTTTTTTTTTTTTTTATAAAACTCAGACCATGGATCTTTAAGGCAAAAGAAAAACATTTTTGATTGATTTTTTTTTTTGGAATTTTCCAAAACAAAATGCTTTAAAAGAAGAAGGAATTTTTTTTTTTGGATTTTTGATTTTGATTTTCTAAAAAAAATGCTTCCGAAAATTTCGTTTTCTTTTGTTTTGTTTGATTTGAACTTTGGGAATTTTAAAATTAAAAAGAAAATATTTTTTGTTCGAGTTTTTCAATTGTTTTCTCTTTTTCTAAGGAAAAAAGAAAATATTTTTGGATTTTGAATGTAACCTCTTAATTTTCGAAAGGGGAACTTCTTTAAGAAAAATATTTTAAATTTATGAGCTTTTATTTATTTACAAAAGTACTTCTAAGGAAAAGCAACAATATTTTTGGACTTCAAAATTTTTTTTTTCAAAATATTTATTGACATTTACAAAAAAAGACTTCTAAAAAAAAACAATAAGAGTATTTTTTTGATTTTTGTTTCTGATTTTTTTTTTTTGGATTTTTGGAAAAATACTTCAAAATGAAGGAAACCTGTATTTTTGGATTTTGATTTTTATTGCTTTTTTTTTCATGAAAACGTTAGAAAGAAGAAAACCATTTTTTTTTGTGAGTTTAAAAACTATTTTCTCTTTTTTTTTTTAAAAGATTTTTAATGAAGGAACTAAAAGAAAATATTTTTGGATTTTTTGAACATTGGGGCGGGAACCGATAAGGTTTGCCTACGTATCTCACATCCGGTGAGAATCAGACCCGCGTAGTTCGGTCAGATTTGACAAAACCAAGTATTTTAAAAACAAAAATCTTTTTTTTTCTTTTTCTCAAAAATCCGACAGAGTTTCAGTACTATTTGGATATTGGTTTTTCAAAACAAGTGGTTACCTTCACTTAGTCCTCACACTGCTATTTTCCGTTCAATTCTCTCCCATTATGTACAAACCGGTCAACATGCAAAGCCGAGCAAATAAATGCAAAAGTAGCACGTAAGATGCATCAGGAAGGTCTTTTCATTTCAGGTCATCTGTCCTAGACGGATCCAACCCCTGTGTTGAGTCCCCTAAGTTAAATGCATATGATGCAAACAAACGTTCCTACTAGGGATCCGGCATGAGGCTTTGTTATACTAGGTTTAAAACCTGGGTATTTGTTCTAGACTGTGTACCCGAGCGGACAACTCGAGTCGAGGAGGGGGCTACGTACCGGGGACCCGAAAGATCATCCAGCTTAGTAACTTGTCCGAGCCTCTTTCTTATTTCAGGGTATGACACTAACAGAATAGGGAGTCTCAACCAGTAAGCACATCCCCGGAGGTGAGAAGAGAAGGGTTTCGACACAGTTTATATACAGTTCAGATAATATCAAAGCGGTAAAGCATTTAGCACATATAGCATGGAACATGTGGAAAAATCAGATAAAGCCAAATATAATAATTATACTAAGTTCGAATTCTTGAACCCTGAATCGAGATTCTGGGTTTGTTCCCCAGCAGAGTCGCCAGAGCTGTCACACCTCCTTTTTTACACACCTACCCCGAAGGATAAATGTATAAGGGAGTTTTTCCATTTAAAGTGACATTATTCGAAATGGGATTATTTATCTATTTTTAGAGTCGCCACTTGGGATAGGATTGGCTTTTGGTGTCCCAAGTCACCGGTTTAACTTGAATCCCAAATCGAGGAAAATTTCGACTTCCCAGTTGGAGTCTGCGAACCAGAAATTCTGAATAAGGAATTCTGTTGACCCAAGGAAGGTGTTAGGCACCCCCGGATCCCGTGGTTCTAGCACGGTCGCTTAAATTATTATAATTGGCTAAAAATCTAATTTTAATACATGTTTTGACCTATGTGTTTTTAACTTTGAACCGCTTTTATTATTATTATTTTAAGAGAATTGCAACGTCGTGAAAACATGTCTCGAACCGCGTCACATAAATGCACCCTCGATTTTGACACATTTCGACTTCGTTGAGATTTGGATTTGGGTCACATAAATGTGCACCCGAGTTTAGGAAGGTGAATTATTAAAACAACGCGCCTAAAGCAACTAGCGTATTATTAACTTTGTGGGAGGCCGTGAAATTCACTAAACGGCATGTCCCGAATTCTAAGTATTTTAATGGAGGTATTTTAGGAGAGCCACGCAATTTATGATTTTTGTTTGGCGCGACACACCTCGATCTCATTTTTTAAAGGATATTCGAATAATTAACACTAGCTATAACTAAAGTTCTAATTAATTAATTAAAGGGCGGGTATGGAAAAGACTCAATTATTTCATTCAAGGGGAAAGCCAGGCCCAAGACCAATATGCCACAACCCAATAAGAAAGAAAAATATTTGAAAGAAAAGGCAGGTTTGGGCCCCAAGATCAAGCCCAGATTCGAACAAGGGCAATTTCAATTTGAAGAGGTCCTTAGCTCGAATCCGCCGCTTAACTTGGAAAGCCAAATGCTTATATATTGAGTTAAAAAAAACATTAGATAAAAGAAAACATTAGCCCGTGTCTTTCAGCATTTTGGGCCCAAGAATGAGCCCAATTTGTTTGAGAAGAGGAACACACCGGCAAACATACAAAAGCCCACACATTAAATCTTAATAGCAATTGAAATCAGCCTCGTGCTAAATGGGTTGTGCGTCAAATGAAAACACAACTGAGGTGAATTACTGCCAATTGGACTCAAAGCTGGCCCAATCTAGATGAGGCATGCTTGAGTCAAATATCAAGTGGGTCATGGATCCAACCCATAATAAAACCATTTCAATTTTAAATGCAGTCCAACAGGGTAGCCTTACTGCTTTGACTTGATCGGATAAATCATTAACTAATAAAATCATTTTTGTTTTGAATTATCATGGCATATAAGGCATTAAGAGATTTAAGATATCCTATTCTAAGTGCAAAGTCTAATCCAAACCATCCGACAGAACTTTCTCTTTTGGTTACAACAAACTATCTCATCACACCATAAGCATGACAATTACAACCATATTGAACCATATATTAGCAAGCTAAGAACCTAATTCGACTCAAGAATGCAGGCCAAACTCTGAAACAAATAATAACAAGATGAAACCTCAAAAAATGAGCTCCGGTACTAGTTACTAGATTTCAACAACAAGATCAATTAGAAAAAGCCAAATACTAACTAATACTATCTGCTTCATCTACAATTAATCTATACATTAGTCAAAGTTCCAAAGTCACATGATGATTATGAAATTGAAAGGACGAAAATGTGAAGCTCATAGACAACATCATATTTATTTCCTTCTTAAACTCATGCTTCAAACTACAGGTTAGGTGACATCCATGAAGATCGAGATATACCTGGAAGAAGAAGGAAATAAAGCAGAAGTAAGAACTGCAGGCTCAGCAAAATGGAAACAGCAGCAAGGCAGCAATGAACTTAACCCAGGAATGACCAAAAGAAAACCATCTTTGAGGTAAATCCAGGATCAGTAATCAAGGGATGTTCAGTAAACAAACAACAGTCGAAATTGGACCCCAAAACTCTTGCTAATCAACCAACATCAAACCATTTTGCCCTTTAGATCTAAAAATGATTTCAGAACTTGAAAGTTTCAAAGATCAACCAATCTTAATGGAACAGTGTTTACTGTAGGATTTCTTAGCATTTTTTTTTGTTCTGATTTTTCAGGATTTTATCTCTAAAGTCTAAAATATGATCTCTCTCTGTGTTTCAGCTCTTTAATTCTGTAGGCTCTCCAATCTTTTTACTCTCTAAAATCTCTCAATTTTGCAGAATTCTTAGCTCTTTATTGGGGCTCTTTTCTATATCCTTCTAAGGCAAGGAAGTAATGCCTTTATAGGCAAGTAAGTAGGGCATCTCTGCAGATTTTATTTTGCACTTTAACCCTCCCCCTTAATTTCATTTTTTGCCAATTAGTCCCACACTTTCTGACTTGCTACCCAAGTTAAACTATCATACTTCTGAAATTCAATAAAAATCCCCCACCCAAGTTTCCTAGAAACTTCCTAATTAGTTACTAAGATTCCCTAGCATGAATTACCCAAGCTACCCTTCAATGCCCCTGTTATTTACCCTGCACCTATTGTATTACCCCAGCCCCCTTTTAACCTATTTAAAACACTATCAGCTGTAACCAAACAGATTAACTAATTAAAACTAAATAGTAACAATCATGGAATCACTGATAACAAACAATAAAAATCAAACAATGACTAAAATCAAACTATAGAAATTAAAGATAGAAAAGAACAACAATCAAAGCAGAATAAATCCTAATCGAATAAAATTCAACTAAAACCAAACTAAAATCAGAAATCAGAACAAGCAAGTAACCAGAATTAATCAAAAATCAAACAAAAAATCAGAACCAACTCAAGAAATCAATCAAGACAAAATCGAACAATATTAAAAAAAAACAATGAAAATTAAACAAGAAGTTAAAAAAAATATGAGAACCGGAACAGTCAAACAAGAAATGTAATCAAAAGAGAAGGAACTCACTGATTTTGGTCTTCTACTTGATTGATTCTCGAAATTGATTTTTTTTGTTAATGTTATATGTTTATTTTGTTAAAATAAAACATATAACATTAGTAAAAAATCATTCGAGTGAAGAAATCCCCAAAACAGTGTGGAACTTTGAAACCCTAGATCTAAAATAAAAGGGGTTTCGGTTGGATTTGAAGGGTTCTAGTTTGGGATTTGGGAAGAGGGAGGTTAGGGGAGTATTGGGTGTGAGTTTGGTCAAATTTGGATGAGTTTGCGTTTTGGCCAGATTTTTTGATCTGATATTCGAGACGTTTGGGTGAGATTTGAAGGAAACGGGGGTCGGATTTGGAAAGGGGAGGTGAAGGAGCAACGGTGGTGAAATTTTGGTGGCCATCGGAGATCCGCCGCCGGCGGAGACGATTT
>NW_017678063.1:0-24579 GCF_001879085.1 Nicotiana attenuata
ATCTAGTTCACTTCCTTATACTCAACTAGTCAGTACTAATAAGGTAGTTCCTACTGCTCCTGTTAATTCCACCATGGCTATCCCACCTTACAGTAGTAGTACAACTAGTTCAACTGTAAACAGTTCCAAAAATAAAAGTGAGTCTTTCTTGTATGATAATGTATCTACTACAGAATCTTTACTTGATCTTTTGTGGCATAACAGATTAGGACGTGTACCTTTTGTCAAAATGAAAGGGATTCCTTCTATTCCTGTTACCTTTGCACCTAAACAGCCCTTTCTTTGTCCTATATGTCCAATGGCAAGGCAAGCCAGATTGTCTTTTCCAGAAAGAACAACATTAACTAATAAACCCTTTGAACTACTACACATTGACTTATGGGGCCATACCATATTCTAACACACGACAAATACAAATATTTCATCACCCTTGTGGATGACTACAGCAGGTCCACATGGACCCACTTGTTAAGCTGTAAGAGCAATGCTATACACACCATTAAGGCCTTCTTTGCCATGGTAGAACGGCAATTCAATACTAGTGTCAAAACTATAAGAACAGATAATGGCCTTGAGTTCAATAACCAAGAGACCACTTTATCTTACAATCAAAGGGCATTATACATCAAAGAACCTGTCCATACACNTTCACAATATGTATGGAGATCAATAGTAGAATTATCTACACCTAAATTCCCATAATTCCAAGATGCCATGTTTCTCAAATCAACAGTTATAAAAAAAATACAAAAAAAAAATAAAACAAACTAAAAGTTTAAACTTGAACCTAGCAATATATACAGCTACAACTACACCGTTAGTCCCCCGGCAACGGCGCCAAAATTTGATCACGCCCAACTCTAGTCCTAAAAAGGATAAGCAGTCGCTGCAAATATAATCCGGTCTAAAAGTTCGGAGTCGAATCCCACAGAGAACTAAGGCTTAGCTGTATCTGTTTAATATCACCAAGAAGACAAGATTGAAAATAAATAAACAGCTGAAAACTAACTATGCTTGAATTGTAAACAATTAGAATAAAGGTCTAAGGTAATGGTTTTCCCCGTTGTTGATTTCCTTGGTTGTATGTTTCTTATAGCGTTGACTTAGTTGCCTCTATCAATCATGAACTCTCCAGCTATCATAAATCTCTCTCAAGCAATTATGATAATTTACTAGATGCACTCTCTCAAGCTACGCTAGCTAGATTCGCATTACAGTTCACTTAGATCGCACCCGAGGTATCGTTATCTCTAATCCAACCTCTAAACCCTCGGTTATGACTCTCGCCTATACTCCGGGAGTGATGTTGTTCAAACAACTACCTAAATATGCACTCTCTCTCAAGCAGATACATAATAAATAGGAACGGCTAATTGAGGATCCTTTCAATTAACCACAATCAAAACATAGTTGAACAAATAGAGATTAAACTAATTCAAATCTATATTACTTATAACAACCAATTCATCCCCAACGGGTTTCACCAAAACCTTAGATTAGAAAAGTTAGCTACTCATGAAAATAACAAAAATCACAAAAGAATTCATATTCAAAGGTAAAAGAACAAAGAAGAAGATTAAAGATTGATGCCTAATGATCCTCCTTGCCTCTTGCCCTTCCTTAGGTCTAATTTGTGTCCAAAATATGTCCCCTGCTCTTCAAAATAGGTTTAGGACCCCTTTTATACAAGTTGGAATAGTGTAGGGCCGAAATAACCTTGTCCCGGACGAAATAGGACTTCTTTTTGACGCCTGGAGTGGCGCGGCCGCGGCCAAAACGCGGTAGGACCGCGGCCGGACAAGCTCTCTGAATTTCTGCCGCGGTCAGTTCCGTGGTCGCGATTTCTACTGCGTTTTTCACCCTGTTCCTTTTGGAATTTGGAAAAACGTAAAACATGAAAGTTGTAGCCCTTTGAGTTAGCTTTCGAACTATACATTGTGGAGCCCAAATAGAGTTCTGAGAAAAAAGTTATGTCTATTTTACTAGACAGTGCGCAATATGCCTCCTCGAGTCTTCGTTTTGTTGTTTTATCATCCGTTGATCCCCGAATACGATTCCGGCTTAATTCCTTGGGCTTTTACTCATACTTCAAAGCTCCAAATCACTTGAATTCATTCCATAACATCTATATAGCTCGGAATCACTCCTACAAGGCATAAAATACACCGTTAGTGCAAAACACTAGCTATTAAAGCGCAAACTCAACTAAAGTGCAGTAAATTAGAGTGTAATAAGCGACTAAAATATGCAATTATAGCCTATCATCAAACAACAACACATTCAGTCGATATAAGGGAAACCAGCTTAACAACAGACCTAGGCCATTCTGTGACAACTGCAAAAGGCCAGGGCACATTAAGGACAAGTGCTACAAACTTCATGGATTCCCACAGAGCTCCAGGTTCAACAGGGGAAGAAGAGTTGCTGGAGATGTTTTTGGACCATCAAATGAAGCTGACACAGTAAGGGATGATGGCAATGGCTCTCAGGAACAGGAACAGAATCGACACATGCATAGCCTGACTAAAGAAAAGTATGGCCAACAGCTCAGCATTCTGGAAAATTTTCAAGGAGGAGCAGATAAATCCACAAATAATTGCATCAATGGAGGAGCTGTGAATTTTGCAGGTATATCAGCATGCTCTACTCATTTTGATACTAATGATCATTTATGTGATAGTTCTAGTTCAAATGCTGACACTTGGATCCTTGATTCTGGGGCCACAAATCACATGACACATAATAAATCAATTCTAACCAATGTTAAAACCTTAGTATATCCATACTTAGTCACACTACCAAATGGTTACAAGGTCAAGGTGACACTGATTGGTGATGTAATTCTAAGCCCAAAATTCATTCTCAAAAAGGTCCTTTTTGTCCCCAGCTTTAAGTTCAATCTGATATCAGTCCACTCATTGACTGTTCAACTTGATTGTATTATAGTATTCACCAAGTACATCTGTATTCTTCTACAGGGCCCTTCACTGAAGAGGCCACTAGAGATTGGTAAAGCCAAGACTGGTCTATATCTTGACAGTTCAAGCAACTGCAACACTAGTTCAACTCTCTCTAATCCTTCTAGTGCATCCTTTCCATGTGTTACTAATAATGAGAGTAACATAGATTCTGTAGCTAAAACATCTAGTTCACTTCCTTCTACTCAACTAGTCAGTACTAATAAGGTAGTTCCTACTGCTCCTGTTAATTCCACCATGGCTATCCCACCTTACAGTAGTAGTACAACTGTAAACAGTTCCAAAAATAAAAGTGAGTCTTTCTTGTATGATAATGTATCTACTACAGAATCTTTACTTGATCTTTTGTGGCATAACAGATTAGGACATGTACCTTTTGTCAAAATGAAAGGGATTCCTTCTATACCTGTTACCTTTGCACCTAAACAGCCCTTTCTTTGTCCTATATGTCCAATGGCAAGGCAAGCCAGATTGTCTTTTCCAGAAAGAACAACATTAACTAATAAACCCTTTGAACTACTACACATTGACTTATGGGGCCATACCATATTCTAACACACGACAAATACAAATATTTTATCACCCTTGTGGATGACTACAGCAGGTCCACATGGACCCACTTGTTAAGCTGTAAGAGCAATGCTATACACACCATTAAGGCCTTCTTTGCCATGGTAGAACGGCAATTCAATACTAGTGTCAAAACTATAAGAACAGACAATGGCCTTGAGTTCAATAACCAAGAGACCACTTTATTCTTACAATCAAAGGGCATTATACATCAAAGAACCTGTCCATACACACCACAACAAAATGGTGTAGTGGAAAGAAAACATAAATATTTGTTAGAAACAGCCAGGGCCCTATTCTACCAATCCAAGTTGCCCATGCAATATTGGGGAGAATGTATTCTGACCTCTACATATCTGATAAACAGACTGCCCTCTTCATCACTCAAATCAAAATGTCCTTTTGAACTTCTGTATCAGAAAAAGCCAAATTATTCCCATCTCAGAAGCTTTGGCTGTTTATGCTTCCCTACCACCCTCAAAACACACAAAGATAAGTTTGAACCAAGAGCTACTCCCCATGTTTTTGTGGGATATCCTTTTGGGACAAAAGGGTATAAGGTACTACATCTGGCCACTAAGAAGATAAGTATTTCAAGAGATGTAGTATTCCATGAGAATGTATTCCCATTTGCTATGTCAACTGAGTCAAACAAGGTTTTTCCTTTATTTCCCCAAATGAAACCATACTTGTCAGATGACTTGTTCTCTCCCAGTAATGTAGGCAGTGTTCCCCATCCTGAAAATAATCATACTCACCATGAAGTGTCACCTAGGAACCTGCCCAGGCATGAACCTTCTTCACCTACATTCAATCCTTATAATGAAAACTTCAGACCCTCTCATTCACCCTCAGGAAACCAAACATCAGGAAACTTCCCAAATGCTGAGTCTCCAGACAACATTTCCTCTGATACACCTCACAACCCTGCTGCTACAATCCAGGACCAAGGAGCTCCAATCCCAAATCAGAACAGACCATCTAGAACCTTGAAAGCACATACCTATCTTAAGGACTATGAGTGTGCACTTCCCAGACTTCAACAAGCACATCAGAACCAACAAACTTCCCCAAATGATAGTCATAGCACACAGTCTTTTTCTTTCAACATATCTGCTCCCAAACTTCCTGAAAATCAAGCTAATGAAACACAGTCCAGTTGTCAGCAATTGATAGGAACTAGTCTACATGAATGTGAACCTAGTTCATATGAGGAAGCTGCTGTAAAGCCTTCTTGGCAAGCAGCAATGACTCCAGAATTTCAAGCATTATATGCAAATAAAACCTGGGATTTAGTTCCTCTTCCAACTGGAAAAAGGGAAATTGGATGTAAATGGGTATATAAGATTAAACATAAGGTTGATGGGAGTGTGGAGAGATTCAAAGCTAGATTAGTAGTCAAAGGCTATACACAACAAGCTGGGATAGACTACACAGAAACTTTCTCACCTGTAGTAAAAATGACAACTGTTAGGACCTTAATAGCAGTAGCAGTCAAAAAGGGGTGGCAACTGTTGCAATTAGATGTGAACAATGCTTTTCTTCATGGAGATCTCCATGAAGAGGTACATATGGAGATACCACCAGGTCTAGTGGTGGATTCACCAGGCTTAGTGTGCAAATTGAACAAGTCCTTGTATGGGCTTAAACAAGCAAGTAGGCAATGGTATGATAAATTAACTGAAGCCTTGTGCTCAAGGGGGTACACCCATTAAATGCTTGATTATTCTATGTTTTATAAAAAGAGTGAAGGGTCAGTAGTGTTTGTAGCTGTGTATGTAGATGATGTCCTTGTTACTGGTACCCATCTGCAGGAGATTGAGTCCCTGAAAACCTTCCTACATGATACTTTTAAGATAAAGGACCTAGGAAGACTCCACTATTTCCTAGGACTAGAAGTTCAATATACAGAACAAGGGGTCCTCATGTCACAAAGGAAATTTACTGTTGATCTTCTGAGAGAGTTTGGTTGTATAGACTGTCCATCTATGACCTCTCCTATGGATCCCTCAGTGAAACTGAAAGCTGATGAGGGAGCTCCACTAGCTGATCCCTCCTACTACAGGAAACTGATTGGCAAACTCAACTTTCTCACTAACACTAGATTGGATATTGCATATAGTGTACAACACCTCAGTCAGTTCATGCAAAGCCCCAGGGAACCTCACTTAAAGGCAGCATATCATGTCCTGAGATACTTAAAAGGTGTTCCATCTCTGGGTATTTTCCTCAACAACACTGCAGATTACAGTGTAAGGGCATTCTGTGACTCAGACTGGGCCACTTGCTCTCAATCAAGAAAATCAGTCAGTGGGTACATTGTACTACTTGGCAACAGCCCCTTCAGTTGGAAATCTAAGAAGCAGTCCACTGTTTCATTGTCGTCTGCAGAGGCTGAATATAGGTCAGCCAGAATGGTAGTTGGTGAACTTGTGTGGTTGGCAAGACTTCTCAATGAACTTACTGCTCCATTGACCCTACATATTCCCATCTTTTGTGATAGTCAAGCAGCCTTGCATATAGCAAAAAATCCNCATATTGAGGTAGACTGCCACTTTGTGAGGGATCAACTACAGGAAGGACTCATTTCTCTCCATCATGTCTCTACTAATGAGCAGCTAGCTGATATCTTAACCAAGTCGCTAACAGGAATCAAACATGATGCACTTCTTAGCAAGTTGGATGTGAGGTCCTCCCTTCCAACTTGAGGGGGGGTGTTGAGATTATTTATTATTTTTCATTCTTTTCCTCTTGTATTAGCATTGAGTAGTCATAGTTGATTCTTGAGCAATTATACAGATACTATAAATACACTACCCCTGTATTTTCATTTCTTTTTTTTGTAAGTTGAAGAAATAAAAACAAAATATGCTCCTTCTTTCTAGAAGGTTCATTTTCGTGTAACTGCTTCTCTCTATCTCTCTCTCTCTAACAATCCTCCATTAGAGCTCGAATTGAGCTCATCTTTCTCTGTCCTCGATTATATTCAAGTTTTCACAATTAAGAAAGCAAACTCAAAATCATCATCACCGTTCTCTTCTTTTTCCAGTACTTCATCTTTCTTATTCAAAATCTATATTGCACAGCTGAATGTCTCATGATTGAAGAAAAAGTTGGACTGCAAAATGAAAGTCGCAAGGCAGAATATAAAATTCAAAACAAGGGTTAGAGTAATATTTCATAATTGGACTTTAAGAGCTCAGATTGAGGCGACTCTTGGAGGGATTTTCATGGGATTGATTGGGGTAAGTGATTTTTACTCGGATTTGGATAATACATGAATCTATAATTGTTTGTATCATTTAACTAGTGTTTTGGGTTGAAAAAATTGGAAAAAATTCTAGAAATTTCATAGAGTTTAATTTGAGAATTTGAAAGTCGAGTTGTGATCGGAAATTAGTAATTTTGGTATGGTTGGACTCGTGGTTGAATGGGTGTTCGGATTTTATTAATTTAATCAGATTCCGATACGTGGCCCTAGGGTTGACTTTTTAAGTTGACTTTTTAACTTTGGTTAATGATCTTAGTTTTATCATTTGGAGTAAATTCCTATAGCTTTTGTTGATAGTATTACGCTAATTTTTGCTAGATTCGAGCCTTCCGAAGGTCAATACGCATGGGAAGGGCTTGCTAGCGAAGTGATTTAATTTTCTTGAGGTAAATATCTTATTTAAACTCGGTTGAGGAACTAGTTGCCTGAATTGTTGTTATAGCTACGTGCTATTGGGTGCACACATGCGTGGGGATGAACCTATGGGCAGGCACCGAGATTATTTATTCACGTTCGGGTTGTGCTCGGGCTCTTGTAAGCCTAGTATTTGATTGTTAAACCTTAAGCTATGATGCTTCGCACATTTGTGTCATTGTTATGAACTATTTGGGCTACAATTGAGGCTACATAGGGGTTTAATACCGAATGAACTAATAAACGTTATTCTTTGATGAAATTTGCTGGTTTGAGCTATGACAGTACACTTGCATATGCCTACACTTTAGCATATCGTTTATGCCAGTCCAGGAGCATGATATTTGTTATTCACTCGTTTCATACATGTATACTTGTTTATTTTCTCATGTATGATGTGATTGGACTGAGTGCTTGTGACCACGCCGGACGGATTATGTTGTTATGCATGTGACCACACCGGACGAATTATCTTGTTATGCCCGTGACCACGCGGGGCGAATTGTGTTGTTATGCCTGTGACAACGCCGGGCAGATTTTAGTGTTATGCCTATGACCACGCCTGGTGGGTTATGATATTGAGCATGCGATCACGCCGGGCTGGCAGCACTTTGAATTGGTCGTACTTGCGTGTGAATATGGATCCATCCCCCTTGGTCACCCTCTCATGTTTCTCTCTTGATGGTGTACACATGGTTATTAAGAATACTGATTAGTGGTTTGGAACGGATATGGAAAGTTGAGGAAATCTAGCCAGCATTTTGTTGGATTTTGCATTTCATCTTTACTTGCAATTTCCTTGATCATTTATCTGATTTAACTGCATATCACCCCTATATGCCATGATATCCTTTGAGTAGAGTATTTGGGAAACTGTACACATACACACATAGATGTTTTCTCACTAAACTTGATAAGTTCATTTCAATATTGTTCTGTACCAGAATTAAAGATGAAACTACACAGGTGATAGCTAGTATCATTAATAACTTTACCTTGCCATGTTTATTTACGATACTTATTGAGTACATTGGGTTGGTTGTACTCATACTACACTATGTACTTCGTGTGCAGATCTATGTACTTCTGGGTACGGTGGTTGTTAGCTTTGGAGCTTTATCTATTCGGAGACTATTGAGGTAGCTGCTTTGACATCCGTAGACCTTGACTCTCCTTCTTTTTCAGTTTATTAGTAGTGTTCTATCTTTCTAGACAATGTCTTTGCAGTCAAACTATGTTGTCATTAGATACTCATGTACTTAGTGACACTCGAGTTTTGGGGAATATTTTATTGAGTTGCGGATATTCTTATCAGTTATTATGAGATTTTACTATTTAAGCTTACTTCAGTATGTTTAAATTAAAGATGTGTGGTTATTTGTGAGTTGTCGGCTTGCCTAATATTGCTATAGGCACCATTACAACATGTGAGATTTTGGGTCGTGACGAGCATAAATAAATCGAACAATAGAATAGAATACCACGAAAACTTTAGTCTCTAAAGAATAAGAGTAGAAAACTACAAAGATTTTAATCTCCATAGGTTTTAGTCTCCAGAATAGTGTACAAAATACGATTATAGAATATTAAATTTAAGTTCCTTAAGATTGTTATTAATCTGTATTCGTAAAATAAATTCTAGAAACTAAAACAAAGAAAAATAGAAATGAAGAAGAAACAGAATTATATCCGAGCCCACTGAATTTACAGTATTTCCTTAAGGAACTTAATTCCCTTCTAGTACCCGAGGTTCAGAATTATTTTCTCCCATGATAAAAAGGATAAACCACACTGATGTAGTGGTACTTCAAACCCAGTATACATCAACACAAATGGTGACAATTAATCACACTTACTTTATTTTGTAGGAAAATAGTATAGAAAGGAAGAAGTGATTTTAGAATTTTTGTAAAAAAGAAAAAGAAAAGAGGGAATGACCTGCTATTTATAGTCAATAGGTTGGGTTCAAACTGAAGAGCTGCAACTATTCCTTTAAGGTAGTAATTCAAAGAGGCTATTTTATGAAACAACTACTTACAGAAACCCAATTTCGAGTTTTAACGAAAAAATAAAACGGGAGGAAAAATTAAATTACCCTTATAAAAACTATTGATTTGATTAAAAATATTAATATAATCTTAATATTTAACAAATAAATTTAGTCTAAAAAAATTAATCAAATCGATGACGACAACTACGCAAGGTTTGACTTCTTGTCAACTCTTTAAGAGCTAGAAGAAGTGTATTTATATATATATACCCAACAAATGAGCTTTTTCGCTCCAATATAAGATAATGTTCCTTTGTAAAGGAAAAAAATTCAAAAATTTATTTTTCCTCCATTTTCTATTCACACTATTTTAAGCCAAAAATTCAACTGGTTCGAGCCCTTGAAATAGAAAAAAATTCATGATAAAGAATGTTTCTTCGTTGAATAGTCGAGCCAAATGCACGTATTAAGTACCGGTGGTAAATCAGAAAAAATGTTGAAAAGTCTAACTAACACCTTTGACTCCTTTAGTCTTAATAGCATTACACCTACGTACCAATGCATCGGGAGGACTAGGGGTGTCAATGGATATTTAAAAACCGACTAAATTGATCGAACCGTATCGCACCGAACCGACTTTTAGGTTTCTTTTAAAAAACCCGTAGATTTTTATATAAATCTATAACTGCACCGATAATTAGGGTAGGTTTTTTATTTTATAAAAATAAACCTAAAAAATACCGAACCGTACCGAATAAATTTTATATGTGGAATAATATTTTATATAGTAAGTTTAAAAATAATAAAGCATCAAATTTTTCTTTGGGCCTTGGAATTATGAAAACTGTTACAAGCCAACAAGTAATTAAACTCAAAATACTAATTTCTAAAACCTATTATGCTACTTCTACTTAAACTAAGTTATTTCAAGTATTTGTATTAGCAATACACAAAGTATTCTAGCGATTATGACTAGCAAACTAAAATGTATTGATTATGTTTCCTTTCATATAATTTAGATTTATCTTAATGAGTATTTAATCTTCTATAGACTTTATTCTTGAGTCCCAACTTGGTTAATATCTTTCCACTCGTGTGATTTATATTTTCTTTGCTTTTACGTTGTTGTGGAATAGTTGATAGATCTATATTCTAGCCATCTTTCATATTTTTTTAATTCATCACCCTTTAAACAGTAAAAATGTCTAGAGAGTTTTGCTAGGTCATATAAAAGAACGTATGTTACTGCATCCTACGTCTACTGGTGAATTTTACATGACATTTAAAAAAATACTGAAAAATAACCTAACCGTACGGATACCGAAGAGAAACCGACATAATTGGGACGGTTTCGAAAAGTCTAATTTTGGTTATACATAATAGAATAACCAAAAAATTGGTATGGTACAAATTTTATAAAATAACCAGCCGAACCGAACCATTGACACCCCTAGGGAGGACTACTTCTGTTATGGTCAAACCATTTTAACCAATTTCCATATACTTTATGAGGTCGTTTGGTAGCTGGTTAGAAGAAAGGTTATTCATGTATAAGGGGTAACATAACTTATACCATGTTTGGTAGGCAATAGTTATTTTGTATAAAATTCTGCATAACTAATACCATGTTTGGTTGACATTTTTCAATTATGCATAAATAATACATGTATAAGTTATGAGTCAATCTGTGTATTATTTTATGCGGGGTAGAAGATGGAATAACTAATACATGTATTAGTAATACATGGATAAAATACCGAAATGACAAATTTACCCCTATCACTTTACACATAAGGCTTCCTTATTTCTCCGCCAACCCGTCAACAGGTTTCACTTGCTTTCACTTGCCAACCATATACCTTGTCTTCTCTCATTTTTAAAGAACAAACTAGCAAAAGCAAACTAGAGAAGCCACTAGAAAATGGAAATACCGAAACTAAGAAGTGAAAATCAAATATGTCTAAACTTCACATAGTTCAGTAGTATGACGAAGAAGTGAAAGTAACACCCAAAGTTCCTAACTAAATTGTTTCCTACATAAATGGAAAGAGAGAAAAAACAATGCAAAAGAAGGCCAGGGGTATAGTTGTAAACAAGCATTTTAATTTAAAATTTATATAATGTATATCAATTTCTAATACAACAAACCAAACATTCAAAAAAATAATCTCTGCATAACTAATCCCTGCATAACTAATCCCTGCATTACTTATCCCTGCATAACTGATACATGTATAACTAATACCTGCATAACTCTAACTGGCAACCAAACGACCCCTATGTGTACTATCCGTTTAAGTAATCATTTTTACTCATGTCTAATTTTTCTAAAGATTGCTTTCTAAATACAATTCAGAAGTTTATTCATAAAGTACATTAGTTCAAAGGGGTGATACCAAAATTATAAAAGAATAAGAAAACATTTTAAAAGGATTAAAAGAAAAAGAAGATAGAATCGTGAAAACTGCAAAACGAGTGCCGACGTCCTAAAGTCCATATTAAAAGCCAATCTATTAAATTGAATAGTACTAATTCATTTGGACAACTTTGGCCTTCCAATTGAAAACAGAAGGATTCCCACATTTCCATACCAATAATTTCTAGCTGGAACCACATGATGGAAAAAGCTTCTTCTTTTCCGCCCTTTTGACCCAGGAAAATAAATGTCCTTTCCCTCTTACCAAACACGCATTTAATTTCAAATACTATTCACATTTCAAACTTTTCTTTTTTATAAGGATTCATTCTACCAAAAAAAAGCATTTTAAAATCTACATTTCAAACTTTAAAATGGTATTTTGGTAGAAGATATACTAATATTAGTTACTAACTTTAAAATGATGTTTCTTTGTCAAACTAAATTTTCCTTTTTCTATTTTAATATTTTCATTCGCCATAACTAGTAAAATCAAATTAAGATTTTGTCATCTATAATTGCAAATATTGCAAATTAATACTGGAAATATTGGTAAAATAGGAAAATACTATTTGAAGAGTATTTAAGTGAATAATAATGTTTACACAAAAGTAATATCTTTTTAAGTAAATTTATGTACTAACTTTTAAATATTTTATTTCAACTTCAACGTGAGCATCCGGGTCCAATTTTAATTAGTAAAATCACTTAATAACATATATGCTTTAAAAGCGCATGGCTTAAAATATACTTATAATAATATATTTTATTGTGCATAAGCTGGCTCGGTCCTATTGCTTAAAAAGTACTTTTATTGTCCCAATTCATTTGAAGGTCAAAGAAAATATTCATCTGGAATACGATGGTCAAAGCACTATATGTTCACATAGTTAATATATAAATAAAAAAATTAAAAAGAGTATTAAAAATGCAATAAAATTACTAACTTGACTTCTAGATGGAGTAATGCTTTTAGAATTTTCGTAAAAAAGAAAGAAAGAGGGAGACCTGCTATTTATAGCCAACAACTTGGGTTCAAACCAAAGTGTTGCAACTAGGGGTGGGCATAATTTGGGCAAACCCGAAATCCAAACCGAAATTTGAATTTCTTGAATTATCTCATATATTCAATATTAATTACTAAATTACTATGTGAATACTTTCTATTTGGATATGGTTTTACTATTTCTACTTCTTATCTGCCGTATTAATGTCTCTATTGTATTTTTTTATATAATAATTTCATTACTTTAATACTTCATTTGGATAGTTGCGGTGAGAATGAAGAACTTTTCAAGTAATTTAACGTGAGTACTTCATTTGGATATTTATTTTTGTAAAAAGAAGAAACATCTCAACTTATAAGCTCAAAACCGAAAATTCAAAATATTCAAACCGATTAATACCAAATTAAGAAATCTGATCCAATCCGATCATATTCGGATAGGATTTGGATTATCATTTCGTCAATCCAAAAACTGAAAATCCAAACCGAAATTTCATATGTAATCCGAACTGCCCGAACGCCCACCCCTAGTTGCAACTCTTCCTTTAAGTTTGTAACTCAAAGAGGCTATTTTACGAAACAACTACTTATGGAAACCCAATTTCAAATTTTAACGAAAAAATAAAATGGGAGGAAAAATTAAATTACCTTAGAGAAACGGTTGATTTGATTAAAAATATTAATATAATCTTAATATTTAACAAATAAATTTGGTCTAAAAAAATTAATCAAATCGATGACGATAATTGCACGAGGCTTGACTTCTTGTCAACTCTTTAAGAGCTAGAAGAAGTATATTTATATATATATACCCAACAAATGAGCTTTTTCGCTCCAATATAAGATAATGTTCCTTTGTAAAGGAGAAAAATTTTAAAAAATTATATTTTCCTTCATTTTTCATTCACACGATTTTAAGCCAAAACCCAACAGGTTCGAGCCCTTGAAATTGAAAAAAAAAAATCATGATAGAGAATATTTCTCCATTAATGTACCTTAATCTGAATTACTCGAGCCCAATGAAGTTATCAAATATAGGTGGAAAACCAAAAAAAAAAATGTTGAAAAGTCTAATTAACATCTTTGACTCCTTGAGTCTTAATAGCATTACACCTATGTACCAATGCATTAGGAGAACTACTTCTGATATGGTCAAACCATTTTAACCAACTTTATTTCATTTTATTTTCCATATACTTTATGTATACTATCCGTTTAAGTAAAACTCAAATCTAATTTTTTCTAAAGATTGCTTTCTAAAAATAAGTCAGAAGTTAATTGATAAGTAAATTAAGTTCGAACGGGTGATAAAATTAAAAAATTTATAAAATAATAAGAAAGCATTAAGAGTCTGTTTGGAAACCCACCTAGGAATTGGATTTGCGTGTAATTGGGTATAATTACACAGTTTGGCATGTTTGTTTGGCAAAATAATTACTTGGTCAGCATGGAATTGAGTATAATTGGAGGGTGTAATTACACACTCTCCAATTCTCAAGGGGGAGGTGAGAATTGGTGGTAATTACATTGTGTAATTAAAATATTGCCTTTTAGTTTCTTTCCTTTTTGTTTTTATTTTAATTTATTTTCTTTATAACTTTTTATTTCTATTTTTAAATTTTATTTTTACTTTTTAGTTTCTTTGAAATTTTAAAATATATTTTTCTTTGTACATTATTTATCTTTTATTTCTTTACATTTACTTCTTGTGATTCCATGTAATTGCTTGTATTTTATTTTTTATTTATTTTATTATTCTATTTTTTGAAACTACACCTCCTAATATTAGAAATAATGAGTCATTAACAAACTTAGCATTAATGACTGATGCAATTAAAGTAGAATTTCGTTGTTGAAATGTGGTTATAAACTAATTATGTTTCCTAATCTTAAGTTTATAGTGAGTTTACTATTATTTGTTGGGAATTTGACATATGTTAAACTTTTTTTTTTGTGAATTTTAAAAAATTATGTTACTTATTCTGGTTCTCAATTTACTTTGTTTTAGTAGTATTGCTCACGTTGCCTGGTTCTTCATTTTTATAGTAGAATTGATAGATTGATTTTGTCAAATCAATTTGGAATAATGTTTATGACGTTATATTTATATAATATTATTTTTATCAAACATGAAATTCCATGATGTTGCTTGACAAAAGTAAATGTTTTTAGTGTTGTTGTAGTAGTGTAAATAATATTATTAATCATGAATAATTAATATATATATTATTTTTATCCAAAATTAGTTATAAATATATAATATACTAAATTATGTATATGTAACGCAAAAAATATACATCTTAAAATACAAATATAAATATTATTTATACTTTGAAAATTTTATAGGCATATATTGATTTATAATTTTAAGTTTTGAATAATTACTTTCATTTAAATTTAATTTAATTGTGTTAATTACACTTGTGCAATCAAACAGTAAACTTGTAAATTAACGCTATACAAACAAACAGGTCGTCGTAATTACACAAACTGTGTAAGTACTCAGGTTTGTGTAATTGCTACTCTAGTAATTAACACTATTCCAATTACATGGTGACTTTCCAAAAAGACCCTAAAAAAGATTAAAAAAAAAAAGAACATAGAAGCGTGAAAACTGCAAAGCGCGGGCCCAATGTCCTAAAGCTCATATTAAAAGCCATATCTTTAAATTGTATAGTTTTATTTTCAATTCGATTTGGATTCCCTACATTTCCATACCACTTTGTCCAGTAATTTCAGCTAGAACCAACATGATGGAAAAGCTTCTTCCTTTCGCCTTATTGACTCACGAAAATAAATGTCCTTTCCCCTCTTACCGAGTATCTTAACTTCAAATACTATTTGGAACTACATTTAAAAACTTTTTCTAATTTTTCTATAAGGAAAAGCACTATTTAAGAAATTCACATTTCAACTTTAAAATGGTTAGTCAACAATTTAAAATGCACTTTTCTCTGTGCAAGCTATTTGTTTTTTTTGTATTTTAATATTCCATTTCGATTTCAGCAGTTACTAGTAAAATACGTAAGTGATTAACGCATTTCATCTTGAACAGTTAGTATTTCTGATTGCACAAGATTGGCAAGGTGAATAATGCTTTTTACGAAGCATAAGATTTTTTGTTAATTATTTTAAGCTAATTATTCCTTTCAACGTTAACGTGATAATTCTGGATTTCTTTGAAGTAACAATCACTCACAACATAATGTTACATCTTATGTATTAATATCAATTATAAATTACTTAAGCTATGTTCAGCTTATCTAATATTTCCAATTGTCACTTATCAAAGGATTCCACGAGGCACGTAGCATCTTTGTTCTGTTTATGATGAATTTTAAAAATCAAAATCTTAAAATAATTACAACTACTTAATGATTAATGCTTTAACCACTATAATATACGATAATGAAATGATATAATTTGAGCAAAGAATCAGCCAACGTCTTGATAATCTCTATTGTCCATTTCATTGAAGTAAGAATATAGTTCAGACGGAAGGCATTTGTCCCGATGAGTAAATATAATTTAAAATTAAAAGGATGCATAAGTAATAAACACTTGACTTTAATGAAAATTGCTATCGGTAAAGAGATTAAAAAAATGAGGTAATCGCTAAATAGATGCCAATGCTAATCATGAATACTGCTAGGTCAATGCTCACCAATTATATCTCATTTCTGTTCTCCTTTCAAACCTCTAGCTCCTCGTTCTTTCTCCCATCTCCATTTCCTCTTTCGACTTCAAGGGCCGAGTGACGCAGGTTAACTTTAACTTTCTCTCTCTTAAGCATCCTACTTCTCTGTCTACAAACTGTATTTGGATGGGTCTAAAAAAATCGGGAGATTCTCACCGTAATTTCATTTTTTTTTGTTGCCTTAGTCTAATACGTTTCAACTTTGTTCTTCCTTAAGATCTGGTGAACATTGTAGAGATTTTTCACTTGTTTGACAATTCTGTGCACTGTCATTTCATTTTGATTTATTCTATTTGTGTAGATTTCAGCTTTTTAATGTCATGTGGGTGTTGGTTGAGAAATGGATCTCTAGGTCTTATGGATCTACGCTTTATGATCTGAATTTTTGTGTTAAAGGTTGCCATGTGCGGGTGATGCTTTAGACGCCTGCTATAGATGTTGGATCTTATAGATTGGTCAATACAACGAGTAATGTGTTTGATCTGATTGTTTTTTTGTTCTATGTAATTTAACATGTATGTTTCAGCTGATGAAAATCATTAGAATTTGTTAGTGGAAGCATGTATAGTAGCTGTTGTTCTGGTTAAAGTAAAGAGACGGAGCTTTTGGCAATTTGTTTGTCCCTGAACAAGTATGTACATATCTCTGCAGATCTGGTCAATGCCTAGTGTGGTTCTGATTTCCGTGTTCTACTGTAAGGATTTAAATTTATATGCACTGATGGGTGTAAAGATTTTTTAATACTATCAATGTTTTTTTAAACTCTGTTATATCAGGTTAGTTATCATTTTTAGTAACTGGATTAATTATTAAATATTAGTTCTTTTTTCAAGTAGATTTGCATGTTATTACCTTATAAGGTGACCTAATAGTGTAATATGTTGCACGGTAATGTTGTTAACAATATTTACATTATAAGTTACTTATTATAATACAGGAATTGTTTTTGATAACAATTAATTGGCAATGCTAGTAAAATGGTAACTAACTGCTATAACATGTTAAACATTCATTGATAGCGTAAAAAAAATCTCTACACTGACATATATTGTTTAAATCATTTATAATCTTTGTTGTCTAGTATAAGAATCTAGAATTTTGTTAGTGAAGTATGTACTCATAGGACTATACTAGGGGCATTTGGTCAAGTAAGAGAACTAGCTTTGGTGTTTTTGTTTTGAAACTGTAGAATATATATCCGGACTGTTTTTGCCTGGTTTTCCTGAGTAAAAAAAAGATTATGTATTGACTAAATAATTTGACTTTTGTGTTTCACAAAACTGTGTTTAGACTTGTGATTTGGTTTCTTGTATTGTAAGCCAACAAGTTTTAGAAGTATGTAGATTTGATTCCATCATTCTAGTATCATTGTCACCTTCCTTACTCCTATGTCTGTATCCGTGGATGAGCTTTACTACGACCTCGTATAGGTTGGTGCAGTTGCTGTCTAGTGTGAAGCTAAAAGAACACTATTCCTTTTGCTGTTGTAAATCAACCATTTGTTATTTTGCTATAAAAGAGAAACTATTTTCTCATCCCATTTTTGTTTGAGGTTATTTGAAAGGATAGAGAGTTTAAGGTGCTATAGTCAAGAAAAAATAAAATAATATTTGTAAAGCCTAGTTTCATAATAGCTTTAAGAAATTTGAATTCTCGAACGGGGAGTTTATAAAAATGGATCAGTGTCAAGTTATTTTCAACATCCGAAATGGAGAAGTGCCATAATAAATTGGATGGAACTTTTGGAAGGGAGTAATGAATTATTCCGAACAATAGTCCAATGATTAAGTTACCTTCATGTTGTGTTTCAAATTATTTGCATTATGCATTCGTGCCAGCCATTGCACAGGTTATCGTTTAGTGTTACAATCATTATTTTCCTATGGTTGGAGAATTTAAAACGTAAGCATCATTGATTTACTTGGCTGATTGCTGTTGAGAATTGAGAAAATGGTAATTCATTGACAATTTCCGTATAAAAGGAAAAGTACAATCTTTGAACATGGCTGAAAGGCATGAATTTTGGTCTGTTTGATATAGGTACTAATTTTCTATGTTGCTACGCAATAATTATTTAGTGAATTCTGCTCCGTTGAGCTCCCATTGTGAGTAATGAGAAATAAAATTTGCTGAAATCAACCCGGGGATTGGTTAGTGCTTGCATTTCTTTAGTAGTTTAGATTGGAGGTTAAAGTTTTCTTCTATTAATGAATCTTTGTCAAAAGAAAATTTGAGCTTAAGAGAAAGAACCTAAGTCTTTGGCTTCATCCATTGCAAGGAGTTTATTTAGCTATTGGCGATAACCAGCAGCACCCAATGTTTTTCAGAAGGTAGCTATATATATGAGCTCCAGTCTTTCCCAGGAATTTGTCCATGCTCGCTACGGTGGCATTCAAAGGCCTGCTCTCTATCAGAGGCGTTTTTGCATATGGCAATTATCTAATGCAAGGACTGCAAACCTGCCAAGCCACACAGCGATCTCTCATTGATTGCAGCAAACCTTTCACCAGTGTTTGTGCAAGCTCCCAAGAGAAAGGACTTGCAGCTTTTGGCCACTGCACTTCCTTTATGGGTTGGTGTTTCTGCTGCTGTGTAAAGACTGCTGCGCCCCTATTGAGCGTGTGAAACTTTGTGATCAAAACCAAGATGAGATGATTTTAAGGCTGGTAAGACTGTCAAGAAACATACAAGGAATTGGAGATTGGTTTCGGGAGGACAATTAAAGAGAAGGATTGGGTTCTTTTGTTGGAGAGGAAACACTGCTTAATTCCATCTCCGTTACTTCCCTACTCAGTATGCATTTAACTTGCATTGGATACTGCAATTTATGAACATGGGCACTGAATCTTGGTTGATTTTTTTGGTAATACGGATACTGACTAGATATTGTGTTCCACAGGCCTTGAACTTTGGCATTTAAGGACTACTTCAAAGGCCTTCAACTTCAGAAGGACCGTGATGGCTACTGGAAGTGGTTTGCAGGCAACCTTGCATCTGGTGGTGCTGCTGGTGCTTCCTCCTTTGCTCTTTGTTTGTCCTTGACTATGTCGTACTCGTCTTGCTAAATGATGCCAAGGGCTGCAAAGAAGTGGAGGTGGGAGACAGTTTAATGGTTTTGGCTTCGATGTCTACAAGAAGACACATTGCATCTGAATGGAATTGCTGGATTTGTACCGTGGGTTTCAACATTTCATGTGTCGGTATCATCGTGTAACCGTGGTTTGTAACTTCGGAATGTACGACTCCTTGAAGCAGTGCTGTTGACTGGAAAAATGCAGGTTAAGTGATCTGCTCCTTGGGTATTTTTTCTTTCTGATGAATATCATATGTTGGACAGTTTGTTCAGATGCTTACATTACTTAAATTTTGTTGCCTGCTATTGGTAGTTTGGGTTTTAAGATATTATGGTGTGTTTATGACATGTCATTTTGAGTTAGGAAGTTTTTATTGACCTTGGTTAATCTCTTGATGCTTAACAGATCAGTTTCTTTGCTAGGCTTTGCTCTTGGATGCTTATTACCAATGGTGCTGGTCTTGGCATCCTACCCAATTGACACTGTTAGAAGAAGAATGATGAATCGACATCTGTGAGGTGTGAAGTACAAGAGCTCATTCGCGCTTCTCCCAGATCTTTAAGAAATGAGGGTGCCAAATCTCTGTTCAAGGTGCTGGTTGCTAACATCCTCCGAGCCGTTGCTGGTGCTGGTGTGGTTGGCAGGTTAATGACAAGCTTCAGGTCGTTTTTGGAAAAGAAATATGGCTCCGGTGGTGCCTTAAGTCCGACCTTAACAAACTTGTTTTTTTTTTAGACATTAGAATAATGGTGATGAAAATCCTTCTGAAGTTTAAATTCGAGACGGTTTTGGGGCAGATCTTTTTCGTTTTTCCCCCTGTCCCTTTTGAATAATTCAAAATCTAGAGTTAGAACTTGAAACCACAACTTAATTATTCCCTTGTGTAATGGGTGGTTTTGTTATGCAGACCTTTATCACAGCAGAGTTTAAGATTATCATAATCAATTTTGATTGATAAATTCAAATCAGTTTTCACCTGATGTTCAAGTATCTTTCTTGAATCCTTGCAATCTTTCATATTCGTCCTTTTTATTGCTTTGGCAAAGTATCATTCAAAGACTTCAATTAACGATATTAAGTTCTCTTTGTCCTCTTTCAAGTTGCTTTAACTCCTGTAGTAACTTACAGTTAATGTTGTGCAAGTATTTTTGAATTCTAGTACTCTTGGTCTCTGGAAAGAGCATGAATTGCTCCTATTTGCAGCCAGGAAGTTAACAAATTCTATTAAGGGCTAATTTTTTTTTTTTTTTTTTTGCTCATACTTGATTAATGTTTGTAAAGAATGCAAAGTTATTGATTAATATTGTATATATCTACGAATCAAAGAGAGGAGAATATATTATATATATTATATATATATATAAATATATGAACGTGGTTGCACATTAATGATAATATGTGATGATTTAAAAATATTTATTTATGAAGAACAAAAAATTAATTAATGAGAGATTTTATGTATATATACAACAATCATTTAAATGTGAAAAATATATTCATTAGGCATAATAACATGAATTTCAAATAAAAGGACATCATCAAAACTTATATAAATGATCAATTTGTCATGTTTAGTTAGATAATTGTGTATTATAGTTTAAAAGTATTTAATGTTATGGTATCTTAACGAAATTTCTTGGACAATATTTTTTGTGTATGTTTCGTCCTAATGTTTTTGTTGCTCTAAACTTAACCAACCTGTTGTCGATCTTTGATATCCCTTTGAAAGTGCAACATACATTGTTCGTGCAACAAAACATAAGTGCGGTAAATATAGTTATATTTAGGAATGTTTGTCCTTGGTGCTTTATTGTTATTATCCTACAAAACATAAACATACAAATATTTTTCCACATAAATTTAAAGGATATTCCCTTAGTTTCGGAAGAGAAAAGTTCAAATCAGGGATAAGAATAATACTTAGAAGTACTTGACCAGTATCAATAATTTTTGCATGTATGACGTTATTGTAAAACTCTATACTACATTTGTGTGCTACTCTCTGTTTCAAATTAGATTTGACGTAACTTTTCTTTTTAGTTTGTTCCCAAAAAATAAATGAACATTTCTAAATTTAAAAATAATTCAACTTTAAACTCTTCGTTTTAACCTATTTTACCCTTAATGAGAAAGCTTTATAAAACCATAACAACATGTCATGGCCCACAAAGTTTTTTAACGCCCTTAACTTTAGCACAAGTTTTAAAAGTCCACTTTTTTTCTTCCTTAAGACTCCGTGCTGAATCAACTACCTCATCTAAATTGAAATGGAGGGAGTATTACATAAGCTATTCGGCGTATCTAAGTTCTTTGATCCAGTAGTATGAACAGGCATATTTTTTTTAAAAATTAACCTATATACAATGGAAGAATCAATTTTTAATTTAGCTATTTATATACGGTGACACTAACATATGTAAGAAATAATAAACTTGGAACAACACATGTATGGTAGAAGGCCATTTGGTATAAAGTAATTTAAGTATTCTTCTTGGTAGTAATTCATTGGCACTATTTCTGCTGATCAAAAACTGAAAAATAATTTTTTTATTTTTATTATAAAATTTTGTAAAACCACCTTTTAATTTAGTTGATCAATATATTCATTTCTGCTAGCCTAAGGATTATCTTTTTTAATTTCTATCAGCGATTTGCACAAATTGTGTTTATCTAAGATAGAAAATTTCTCTTATTAAATGTACTATCTATTACTATTTTTGGGGTAAAAAAATTGATAACCAAGTGTTATAAATCAAATCAATCTTTTATGCGATGGTCTTCTTCGTTTCCCGACAACGAAGCAAGAAGGATACTAAATTTGGATATGTTCTTACTTTATATTTTCTTGTCAGTTGAATTTTTTCCACTTGAGGTCAGAAGCATAACTTTTGGCATGCTAGCTTTTACGATCTCTACTTTTGCGATTTGGAACTACTGGTAGTACGACAGAAATCACCTCCCAAACCAATAATTCACCAAATGGTTCAATAATAAAAAATTTGAACCAACTATTTCGTTCATTTGACACTTTGCCATAAGTGCTTCATTCCATATTATCAATTGCTTTCCTTATAAATTTAGCACCATTGCATGCTTTGAATATATTTGTTGTATTGGTTATTTAAGTTGTTTGAAGAGGTAATGTCAATTAAGTGATGGCCATCACAAAAAAATCATTGTTGGTACCACTTGCTATTATTGCAACCGTGTCATGCCTCTTGATATGATAATTGCAAGTAATGCATGACATAAGAATATTATTCCCATTCCGCCGGAGGCATTTACAAAGAATAATTTCCATTATACCCAGAGTCGACTCTTAATATTATAGTCTGATAAGCTTGTTTTTTATTAGGATTAGCTTTGATTGTGTGCTTTTTCAGTCACTTGTAATAGCATTTGATTCTTAAATAAATATACTAACTTTTACTTTCTGTTCTTACAGCTCTTTTATGAAAAAAATTTATGCATCCTAAGATTTTCTTTTTTAATTGAATAAGAATTTTACTCAAATAATAAATTAAAAAATAAATGAATGGATTCTCTTGCTAAATAATTTAATTAAAAGATTTAATTATTTGGTTTTAACATAAAAATAATTTATTGGTATGTTGATTCAAATCTTAATATTGGTTATACTCTTGTTTTGAATATTTAATCTAATTATAATTTTATCCACCATAATTTTATTTTTCAAAGAGTAAAAGATTGATATGAACATTTCACTTTTGGATCTTTATGTTTGGGTAAAGACATTAGTGTATTAACTCCTAGACCAAATTAATTATTTTTCTCTTTTCCTCACAATGTATTATTCTTAAATATTTCTTAGTTGTTGTTTAATAATTGGGTATTTTCAAATATTACACAAAAATTGATAAAAAAATATTATTTCAGTAAGGAAATAGTTCAAATAATAATAATAAAAATATATTATTTTGGGTTTTTCCTCAATTTCAACTTTTAAGTAGTCATTTAATATATTTTTTAATTTTTTATTTGGTATTGGAAATTATGGAGTGGTAATGTAATTTGTAATACGGAGGATTCTAATGAATGAGTTTATTAACCTTCCTACATATTTTTAATAAGAATTAATAGATAAAATTTTATTTAAATTTAAAAATCTTAAATATTAAAAATTTAGCAAAGATTGTAAGTCCAAAAAATAATTTAATTGCAGTTATGTTCTTTCCTTATGAGTTACTCCGCTTAATATTTTAGAGCTATTTTGGTATATTAAATATTTGTATTATGCTTTTAATAAATAAAATTATCTCTCCCTTTCTAAATAGATTTTGGACAATATAATACATCTTAAATTAATTAGTAATAGATTATAATACGTTTTCGAATTAAATTTAGTAATAGAGATTTTTAAAAAAGATGTCAAAAGTAATAAGGATTCATAACTAAAGATATTTACTTTTGTTCAATTTTACATAATTAGCCCGCTCGAAAAATATATACTATAGCAATACGAATGACCGGAACTTTGAAATTTGGAAAATGATATTCACTATTCACTTTGACTGTTTGTAATCTTTATTCTTAAGTGTGCTGGTAGTAAAAGTTTTTGATTGTTTTGAAGTTCTTTATCAATTATCTCTTGTTTGAGAATAATGCTTAATATTAATTCCCTTATGCTTAGGTTGACAGCAGCTATTTGGAACTTCTTATGCGATTTGAAGATGCACTGTGCTTCTAAAAAATGAGATATTAAATAATTGTGAACATCCCTTTTGTGCGACAGAAACACATGCTGTTGTAGAAGTTTAACTGCTACACAGTAATCAAACTTTTTATTGCAAATATCTTCCCTGTTGTGCATTTGTGTTGACAGATAGTGGTTGTGGAGTGAGATTTTAAAACGCTTTCTATAGTAAGTATGGGAAAGCAATGAGATGGGAAGAGAATCTCCACTAACTAGAAATACAGACTTTTCCCACGGAAGAACGGTGAGAATCGGGAAAATTTCAATATTCCCGACGAATATTCCAGGGAAAGACGCTCGGTGGGAAAATGGCTTGGTGGGAAATAGGTTTCCAGACATTCGTGGTATTCCCAGAGAGTTTCCCATGAGGGTTTGGTGGGTTTTCACCTAGTGTAATTTCCCAACTAAACGTCGGGGAAAAGTAATAAATAAACATAATTTAATTTTCT
>NW_017678064.1:0-24561 GCF_001879085.1 Nicotiana attenuata
TTTTCCGTTAACCCCTTTAACCGTACGGTTACGGGTCGTCGACCTAAAAAAGTAAACCCCCCCCCTCCCCCCCCTACCCCTACCCCCCCCCCCCCCGTTTAGATGATAGGAGTCCTAAATTCCTCCGGGACTGATAGGAATGGACGGGTAACATCATGTAATAGGGGTCGAGACTAACCATCGCTTTAATTACCTTCACGGGGCGGGAAAGGTAGATATGGATATGATGACCGGTGCACTAATGCCACGCGTAGCCCCTTTTTAAGGAGTGATTACCGGGCATCGTACTGATGTGATCCTATAGGCTAACCGACCTAGGACACTCCTTTACATTCACAAATATGCTATACATCTTTTCATTAACTATTTTTTTTAAGCATCTGTGTATTTAAACTTAAATCCCCTACTATTTGAGCCATACTTGTTTATTTGCTAATTGTACAAATTCACACAATAAATGTCTGGCCGGGAACCACACTACTGGATCCTGAGGGGTGCCTAACACCTTCCCC
This sequence comes from Nicotiana attenuata, assembly GCF_001879085.1. Classification (NCBI taxonomy): domain Eukaryota; kingdom Viridiplantae; phylum Streptophyta; class Magnoliopsida; order Solanales; family Solanaceae; genus Nicotiana; species Nicotiana attenuata. The sequence goes on from NW_017678064.1 coordinate 513, forward strand.
TTAGGATACTTTCAAGCCCTTACCCTATCTCTGGTTATCAAATGTAGTTATAAATGAACCCTATAGGTGCCCTAACGCACCTTGAATCGTTAGGTGGCGACTCTTCAAAATGCAAAACCCTTTCTCAAAAGGATCGAGTTGTCTCAGCCAAAACGTCACAAAACCGATTTCGCAAGAAAAAGGGGCGCGACAACATGGCGACTCTGCTGGGGATTTTTAGGCTTTTACCATTTCATACTGTTTTTGTGAATTTGTACCCTCCTTATGTGCAATTATTTGTTTAATTCCTTTAAGCATTTAATTTCTTCTTCAAAAGCAAAACTGACATAACTTTCTTGTTTCCTTCCTTTACTGCTGCTTTAAATTATAAAACTGCTATATTTATCGCTTTCTTAACGTGCAAATACATGTCAACATGCTTTTAATTATTGCATAATCATGCTCAACATCATACTCTACTTGTGCCAAACAAAATACTATAGCAACGCTGGATGAGTGGTTGCGCCCTTCCTATAGCATTACCCCCTAAATTCGGAAAGGCTTATTTGCGATAAAACTAGTCGATCAGCGGTGCAGTTGACGGTTCCGTGCCTTCCCCCTTGAGTTGTCCGCTCAAGGGTACCAGTCTAAAACCCCAGAGAAACCTTACCTGTTATTGTTGTTGCGTGCATCATGGCCAAACCTAGCCGGGTTAGTTATGTTGTCCACATAATGATCCTTTAAGATAGCCTTGTCCAAAAGTCCACTGGGTTTCCCTAAACCCAAACGGACATCATCACGTTATGTGCATTAATTTGGAGAACTTAATGCCGATATGCTGATCATAGATGTATAAATAGTCGAGTTTGGTGGGGGTGAGTTCTAACCCTTTTGTCTTGCAGAAAATGAGGCACGAGGTCCCCAGCTTCGGAATGCTTAACATACCCCCACTCTTGCTAGACTGGTGGAAGAATCTTCCATCGGATGATCAGATCAATGAATGGAAAGAAAGGGCCGTCAAGGCTAGCGAAAAGCTAGATTATCTGGAATACAGCATGTTAGAATTGGAAGGAAAAGTGAGGAAAAGAGTCAACGACTGCCAGAGCGCTGAAAGAAACGAAGAAGGACATATGGCGAAGGCAATCTTACTAATGAGCCTACGCGAGCTGGAGGATTTGATCAACGAGAACATTCAACCTGAGGAAGGTTCTTCTGGGACCAAATAGGCTAGATTTATTCTTGCTTTTTCTTAAGATGTAATAAGGCCAAGTGCCAATGGTAACTCATTTTTATCATTATTTCAGTATCGGTTTGGGATTCGTCTGTTCTTACATTATGAAATGAGGAATTTATTGGCATTAAAAGTTCTCCAAATCAATTTGTCGCTAGGCGTACCTCGGGCACAACGAGGCTCCCAAATTAGGACGCGAATTTATATTCCTGCACTATGTGTTTAAATATTGCAATACTTTTTATAATTCGCACTGACTTGATTACCTTTTGTTTTTATTGTTTTCTTTCTTTTTATTATTCCCCTCCCCAAAGGTTAGTTCATGCACTCTGGCATCATCATCTTATTTTACAAGATCCAGGGGCCCTCCACCCACTCCTCCTCTTAGTCCCGCAAAAGGCAAGAACAAAGGCAAAATGGAAGATTTAAACAACATCAGGAAGGAGAACACAGCTGAACGGGTAGAGGTCGCTGATGGCCAGGGTATTCGGGTTCCTAATGAGAATGTGTCACAGCTTGAACAGAAACTGTTGAAATTCCAGGAAGAGCTCAATCAGGTTCGAAATCTGGCAAACCTTTCATTTTCCCTCAACACCCTAGATATCAACTTCCCTAATGCTCAAAACCCTACACCTCCTCAAAATGTCCCAAAACAGCAGAATCATCCCGCACCTCACCATCACGCTGCTCCACCAAAGAACCAATGTAATACCTGCCATACCCCAAACAACACTCCACTACTCATCCCAGAACCTCAGAACTCAAACACCCATACACCAGGCCACCATAACAATCCTATCTATGTGGAGACCATGCCACACTCCGCCAAACCTATCTCATACACACCTGAGTCTGATGAAAAGGATCTGCTTATCAGGAACTTGGCCGAGGAACTTATGAAACTGACCAGCCGGGTTCAGAGCGTCGAGGGAAGCAAAGGAATTGAGGGGCTGAACTATGAGGACCTTTGCATACAACCTGATGTCGAACTGCCTGAGGGGTACAAACCTCCTAAGTTCGAAATGTTTGATGGTATGGGTGATCCAAGGGTCCATCTGAGGACATATTGCGACAAGCTGGTTGGAGTAGGGAAGGATGAAAGGATCCACATGAAGCTGTTCGTGAGGAGTTTGAAAGGAGATGCATTATCTTGGTACATCAGCCAAGATCCCAAGAAGTGGTCAAGCTGGGTGGGCATGGCATCTTACTTTATGGACAGATTCAGGTTTAATACAGAGAACGCGCCAGACGTGTTCTATATCCAGAATTTGAAGAAGAAGCCCATGGAGACGTTTCGCGAGTATGCTACTCGCTGGGGTCCGAAGCTGCTAAGGTCAGACCTGCCTTAGAAGAGGAGAAAATGAACAAGTTCTTTGTCCGGGCTCAGGACCCGCAGTACTATGAACGAAACGACTGATGATGATTGAGAACCACAAGTTCACCGACATTATCAAATTAGGTGAAAGAATTAAAGAAGGTATTAAAAGTGGTATGGTTACAAATTTCGAAGCCTTGCAAGCTATGAATAAGGCTTTACAGTCCGGTGGTGTGTCCAACAAAAGGGACATAGGGGCCGTGATGGTTGCACAAAGGACCAAGTCTCCCCTCAAATACGAAACTTACCCGACACCTCTACTCACATGCCAGCCAACCCCAAATTACCAAGAACCCTCACCCTTGTACCAAGCTCCGCCACCAACTTATCAATCATCTCCACCTCCTACATATCGACCTACTTCACCCAGATACTCCCAACCCGCTCATGTCTACCAAACTTATAATGCTCAACCATCCCATTATCAATCACCCCTTGCACGCCAAAACTTCCCTAGACCTCGACCTAATTTTGATCGCAGACCTCCAAAATAATATACCGCCATCGCCGAACCCATCGACCAGCTGTATGAGAGGCTTAAAGCTATTGGTTATGTCACCCCCATCCCTGCTGCAACCCCTGAGAATCCTTCTCAATGGGTTAACCCAAACAAGTCCTGTGCATACCACTCCGGCATGAAAAGGCACACCATCGATGAATGCCGCCCTTTGAAAGACAGGATACAGTCTTTGATTGATAACAAGATCATTGTGGCAAAGGAACCCGCTCCAAACGTCCGCAACAATCCTCTGCCAAACTATAAGGGTGGAGGTATCCACATGATTGAAGTAGAAGATGACTGGGATCCCGAGGAATCAATCGGGTTGCTCGCAGAAGGTGATGACCCAAAGAAACCAGCAATTACTCTCTAACCAATCATAGTCCAGATCCAACCGTCTTAAGACGCTGAGGTGAATATGTCAATACCTCTTGAGTTTGAAGCAGCACCACCCGCAAAAACACTGGTACCAATTGAGGGCGAATTCGTGTCTCCGGAAAATACACCCGCACCATTTGAGATTGCAGTCTTGCACCCAAGACGTATGTTCCATTCGAAGTGGCGATGTTAACCACGCCACCCTTCTATACAAATCCTATACCCTGGGACTATACAGCCGAGGCAAGAAGGAAGGGCAAGGTCAGGACTGAAGAAACTATCACAGCGCAGGGTATGACAAGAACTGGTAGAGTCCATACCCTGAACATCTGGCTGAATCAAGCAAGCAGGCCTCCAACCGGACATCCCTCATTGAGACACGTCCGGACGACCTTTGGAGGAAAATACAGGCCAAGGAATATTCGGTCATTGACCAGTTAAACAAAACGCCAGCACAAATATCCATTCTCTCTTTGCTGCAAAATTCTGAGACGCACAAGAATGCTTTGTTGAAGGCGCTGAATGAAGCATATGTACCAAATAACATCACTAGCGGGGAAATGGCTAATATGGTAGGACAAGTTTTGGAAAGCCATAAGATCACCTTTTATGAGGGCGAGCTACCACTTGAAGGGCTGGGCCACAACAAAGCGCTGCACATCACCGTGCAATGTGAAGATTATTTCATCACCGATCCTGATCGATAGAGGTTCTAGTCTTAACATTTGTCCGCTGGTAACACTGAAGAAGTTGGGCAAAGGGCTGCATGAGATAAAGGATGGAGCAATCATTGTGAAAGCCTTCGATGGTTCTTAGAGATCCACCATTGGTGAGATTAGTCTATGCCTGCAGATGGGACTAACCTGGTTCGAGGTCGATTTCCAGATAATAGATGTACCAGCGTCTTACAACTTGCTGCTGGGACGGCTATGGATCCATGCTACTGGGGCTGTAGCATCAACACTGCATCAGGTAGTAAAGTTCGAATGGAATCACCAGGAAGTGATCATTCACGGCGACGGTAGCAACCCTATATACAGTCGCTAGACTATTCCGGCGATCGAGGGAAGAAGGAAGCTGGGTGGAGAAACTTACCACCACATTGAACGGGTCAATGCTATCGACAAAGACAAATGGTGGGATAGCAAAATCGAGAGTATACTGAGTTGGAGTGGGTACGAACCTAGCAAAGGGCTCGGCAAGAACCTCCAAGGAATCTCTAAACCTATAAAACTCAAGAAACATGGCACTACCTTCGGTTTGGGATATGAATACACATGGGAAGAATTCAATAACTGGTCGCCACCATGGCGCGGTCCTTACTACCCACTAGAGCAGCCAATACTGCATCTGGAGCAGACCTTCCAACAGGCTGACATTATTTATGGGTCAGATGAAGAAGAAGCACTTACAGCAGTGAAAAACATATTTCTAGAGGACAATTATATGGACTGTTCCGTTATTCTCGACGAAGAGGGGGAGGAATGCCTTTCCATACAGGCTGTAAGCAGAGGGGCACATCTCAAGAATTGAACCATCAGGACAACCAAAGCCCGAAGGGCCTCGGGGTAGCAAGGCTAAAACAAGCATTATTTACTGTTTTATTTACTAAATGATTTTCTTTTCGCATTTTTCAATTCCTGCAATAAGATCTTCGATGTTAAAGACAATTATCAAAAGTATTTTTGACTTTTTATATGAATTAATATTTATTTCTATCGTTTTCTCTCATTACTTTACTTATACATCATTACTATTACTTGTCTTGATGAACCAATGACTGTGACATGCAATGAGACAACGCAACAAACGGACATGGATTCAGAGGAAGATGACATAACTGACGAGATTGTCAAAGAAGTTGAGAACATTGAGAATAGACCTAAGTCCAAGCTGGACGAGACCGAAAGTTAACTTGGGAGATACAGAAAACGTCAAGAAAACATGAATCAGCATTCACCTGTTGCCATCAGAGAAGAAAGAATACAAAGAATTTCTAAAGGAGTATGAAGATATATTCGCCTGGTCGTATGATGACATGACTGGTCTGAGTATGTCTATTGTGGCTCACAAACTGCCAATTAATCCCATGTGCCCACCGGTAAAGCAAAAGCTCAGAAAGTTAAAGCCTGATATGAGTTTGAAAATCAAGGAAGAAGTCACCAAGCAGATCAAAGCCAAGGTGCTTAGGGTGGTTGAGTATGCAACATGGTTAGCCAACATTGTGCCAGTGCCGAAGAAGGATGGGAAGGTTAGAGTCTTTGTCGACTACCGGGATCTCAACCGGGCCAGTCCGAAAGACGACTTCCCTTTGCTAAATATACACATCCTGATTGACAATTACGCCAAGCATGAGCTATAGTCATTCGTAGATTGCTTCACCGGTTATCATCAGATCTGGATGGATGAGGAAGATGCTGAGAAAACGGATTTCATTACATGAGGGCCATGACTACTATCTTCAATGATATGATACACAAGGAGAATAAATGCAGTCTGCCATGGTCAACTCTATAAGAACAGAATGTCCAGAGCCTTCAACAAAAGAGTCAAGCCAAGACAGTTCACACCGGGGCAATTGGTGTTAAAGAAAATTTTTTCGCATCAAAGATGAAGCCAAAGGGAAGTTCTCTCCCAACTGGCAGGGTCCATACATGGTTCACCGGGTTCTGACAGGAGGAGCCGTCATACTTGCAGAAATGGACGGAGAAGTCTGGCCAAAGCCGATCAATTCAGATGCAGTCAAGCGTTACTATGTGTAATATTTATGCTTTCCTAATATGATGTAAATTGAACTACGCCTGACATGATTCCCGTTTAAGAGGGGATACGTAGGCAGCCCTATGGGTTTGGTCACAATTCAATAAAATTTTCATTTTCCCCCGCAATTGGAAACTGGGGTAGAATTTTGAGGAGGACCCTCAAAATTCCGAAGTAATTTCAGCCGATCGCTGCACGAGCAACAGTCAGAATTGTCAACCCATCAAATTGGGGTAGAATTTTGAGGAGGACCCTCAAAATTCCGTAGCAGGAGAGGCTGCAATGTCCTGAACTACATCACAGTCGTCGGTTCATCCAAAAGCTATTTTTTAATTATACATTTATGTCATACTTTTACAAAATCATGCATGTTTATTATTGAAACTTCTTTGTTTAGCAACGCTACCCCAATGATACAGACGGAATCACTAGATCAAAGTCGAACGAGTCAAGCAAAGCTAGCGGGGATACGAAATAACCTCCCCCTTACAAAACTCGCGATTTTTCTTTGGACGCAGGAACTAGAATCGCGAAATCCTTAAACATATTGTACGTCCAGGGGACAAACATTGTTCTCAAAACCGTTGCACTTGCTAACATTTGCTATCAGCACACACCAGCAATGCTCCCACTAATCACAATGCCGCAATCTGCTATCAGCTAAGAAAACTCTACTGTCATTTGTTATTTTATTTCTTGTATAAGGCTACCATTCTGCCTTCCGAGACTAAACGCTGTCTCCATCCGCATTTGCATTGCATAAGGCTACTATTCTGCCTTCCAATTTGCATAAGGCTACCATTCTGCCTTTTGAGACTAAACGCTGTCTCCATCCGCATGTGCATTGCATAAGGCTACTATTCTGCCTTCCAATTTGCATAAGGCTACTATTCTGCCTTCCGAGACTAAAAGATGTCTCCATCTGCATTTGCATTGCATAAGGCTACTATTCTGCCTTCCAATCTGCATAAGGCTACCATTCTGCCTTTCGAGGTTAAGCTCTACCTCCATCTGCATCTGCATTGCATAAGGCTACTATTTTGCCTTCCAATCTCCCTAAGGCTACCATTCTGCCTTCCGAGGTTAAGCTCTACCTCCATCTGCATTCGCATCTTTGCATAAGCCTACTTTCCGTCCTTTCGAGGCTAAGCTCTGCCTCAAATTTTTCTTCGAAACTAAGTGCTATCTCAAGCACTATTTATCTCGCTTTTCATACGGGCTAAGCTCTGCCCTTCGATTCGCAAGACTAAGCTCTGTCTTGTCCACATCATACTACTACATCCTTCATGGGCTAAAATATCGCCAACTCATCCAAAGGCGTCATCGTTCGAAGGCACCATCTTCATATCCCGAGAACACCATGTCATGTCCTGAGGACCTCTTTCAATCTTTTGCATATCATTATTCAAAGGCGTCATGGTTCAGAGGCACCATCCTTATAGCCCGAGAACATCATTTCATGGCTTGCGAATCTCTTATCATACGCTTCATGGATCAGGACATCGTGGTCTGAGGACGTCATTCCTAACCGTCCAAAGACAACATTCATGGTCCAACGGGAATTTGCATGATGTTTAAATTACGCAATATATGCTTGTATCATTTATTTGCAGGTAACCCAGCGAGCAACGGCATTCCCAGCAAGAGCGATCCCGCTCCAATTTTCCCAGCCATATAAAATCTCACAATTCCTGTAGGTCGCTTATTCATCCAACCCTATACGTTGCGTCCGTTCTTGTAAAACTTCACCGGTAAACTTCGCTGATGAATCCAGAACTACACATGGCCTGATTCTTGTAGAACCAAGGATATATAGGCACCTTAGAAGCCAGGGTGCGGCCTAATCTCTCAAACCGTTTCGCTCAGTCAAAATTGGGCATCATTTCTTTACCCGAAAATTCTTTCATCCTTCCCGGGTAAAGAGGGGCAGCTGTTGATACCCAATCTTTCCCTATATTTTTAAATATGCAAAAATACCTTCGAAATAGCATATATATGCATATATAAGCATGCCCAAGGTTTTATTATTTTTCCCATAATTTTAAAGGTTTAAATTGATTTATTTTCTCCCTTTTTATCCATAAAATCCCCAATAATTATTTCTAAATTTATTATTTCGATAATTCATCTATTTGATTTCTGTATTTATGCCAAAATATGGCTAAAGTAATTTTTATATATTTTTTGCAATTACATTTAGTATTTTTAAAGCCAAATTGCATATAATTGCAATGTTAGCCCTTTCAAGATATAATTATATTTTATGTGCATAAAATTGGATCGTGTATTTTAAATTGCTATTATGTATCCTAAATCATTTTAGCATTCTAAATTATTTTTTCAGAAATTATCTACTATTTTTTTTAAATTAAATAGGGAAAAACTGGCTATTAAAATTACAGCCAAATTGGCTTTCAATTATAGCCAAATCAGGACCCCAATTCCCAACCCAATTTTACAATTAAAACCCGACTCATACCCTATTAACCCATACCCAAACCCGGAACCCAACCTACTATTTTTAATCTCGACCGTTGATCTCCCAGATCAACGGTCCACGTTATTTCTTTCCCTTTTTAATCCAACGACCCCCCAAACCCTACCCCATTCTCTCATTTGCACCGCTCTTGAATGCCTTCCTCTCCCAAATTCTCTCTGAGACCTAACTCAAACCCTAATCGCCGTCACCGGCATGAACCTCTCCTACGATGTTTCTACGTCTTCTCCGACCAGGCCTGGTCTTCCACACGAATGGCTCTTCAATTTCTTGGATCCTTGAGATCTTCTCAAGGGAACCCCAACCGGTTCCGGTTCGGAACTTTGTTTATCAGCCTGTCTCAAGCCATTTTCCGTTTGTGAGTAAGAACTTCTTCTTGTTTTATTACGGATCTATGGGTTCTTGACCTATTTTATCATCTTTATTACTTTTCTGGAAAACCCTAGCTTTAAACCATCTGATCTTTTTAGATCTGTGATGGATATATATGTCTTTAAAGGTTCTCACCTGTTTTCCTCAAAAGGTTTCTCTGATTTCAAACGATTTCCTCATTTTCCAGACTAGGGTTTCAAGACCCTTTTGAAAAAAAATGATTCCTTTCTGATTTTTAGCAATTACTTTGTGATTTTTAACATGTTTAAACATCACTTGAGTCTTTCCTTTTGCTTGATTCATTTTCGTTAAGAAACCCTAATACTTCTGGACTCGATTTGAAGTTTGAGTCTGTTTGCGATGTGTTTGCATGTCTCTCATGGACATTCTAGGTTTCATGTATGTTCTATATGCTCTTGCGCTTCCTGCTCTAATCCGTTCTTAGGGTTTCTCTGATTTTGTTCAAACATGTTATTTATCATTTAATAGGTCCGACTATTTGTTTTATTGATTGTTCACATGATAATTTATATTGATTTTTGTATAATCTCCTTAGACCTGCGATATCTCCCCTGAATCTGTGATTTTGTGTATTTTCCTTGTAATTCTGTACTGATTTTTCGAATTGCTTCCTTGCTTTTGTGATACTTTCCTTAGTTAGTGCTGATTCCATGTGATTTTCAATCTCATTCGTGATTCTTTGAACTAATTTCCAGAATTAAAATTGTACTCTACCTTATTTATGTGCACAAATATGCTGTTAGTTATTTAACGTGTACTTTCCTTACTTGAAAATATTCTGTACTTAGTCCTTATTACATGCCACATGCTTTTACTACTCCTATTGTGGTAAAATCAGTCTTATAAGTAATTCTTTTCCCTATTTGATACAACTTGTACCCGTTTGAACTATGACTCCCTAATTGAAGGAAGTCCGGGTCCTTAATTGATTCTGATTTGTATTATTTCTATAATTGTGCTAAGTCAGTACCTATTACCTTATTTTCCTGCCTGTTCTAAAACTATAAATACTCTACCCTCTCTTTAGCATAGGGGACGAACAATTACACCGTTCTGAACTCTCTCTTACACACATACATACTCTCTTACTTGATACTCAGTTGGCTGCAAGCCAAAACTGAGTAGTTACATTGCTCTACTGCTCTATTGTTCCACTACTCTACTACTCTACACATTGCTGCTCTACTTCCCTTCATTGTGCCGCTCTTCACTCCTCACTCTGCACTTATTCTATCATTTTCAGTTTAATTTACAACCTCCAAAACAATATGTCTCTATTTGTATTGCACTTTCTTTTGTTTCTCTTATGCTTCTACTTGTGGTTCTGCTGTCTCCCTTGCATATAGCATGCCTATTTTGCCATGTGATTACCCTGTAATTCAACATGCCTACTGTTTTCTTACATTTTTTACTACTACTCTGCCCTACCCCCTAACCCCCAATACATTATAAGCATGGCACCTAGTTACTATGTTATCCTGAACCATTTCCCCTAAAGCTAATGTGTAACTCTGTTTAGCACCCCTTAAATCTGATGCTGTTAAGTTCATGACATGAACACTTTGTGATAGACTATTGCTGTGACTATTTAAGTTCTGTAGTACTTCTCTGGTGTTAAACTGTGTGCAAATATGCTTTCGCATATGAACTACTTATCCCCATTTCCTCCTTTCCCTGTTTGTGTTTGAACTATGTATGTTGATTTGGTCTAGAATTGCTGATTGTCCTGTCTCTTTTCTTCTTCAAGCTGGTTTTCACTAAGGCAAACTCTTCTATTGCCTTCCAAAACTTATTTCAAACTAATCATTGTCAAAATTGTTTCCAACTCAACTCTTTTAAATCTATGTCAAGCACTCTCACATATACTCTTAGACCACTAGGTTCTGCCCCTTTTGTGTGAGCCTTGCCTTGGGACCTTTGAGTTCCCTCTGAACTTGGACACATAAAAGCTGGCCTTTCCACACTGCACTTACTCTGTCTTGGTTATGCAATCTGGGTGTGAGCAGTGCCCGGGATCCCTTGAGGTCCTTAGGGAACTCTGACACACCCAAATATGAGAAAGGCTATGGAACAATCTTGGCACTTGAGGTGGTTTATTACATAACTCAGGGAGGAAGTCCTAATCAGGTGCTGAAAGTCTCGGCCTGTTTCAGGCTCTCTATAGTGTAATTTTTACTTTTCTTATGTAATTCATTCACACGGTGTGTAATAATTTGTAAACGAATATTGGGGTAACTAGTGAAAAGGGTGGGTATTTACATGTTTGTGGGGGTAAGGTGGGTAGAAACCATGCCTATAGGACTTTACATTTCACTATGTTTGGCCTTACCATGTTAGAAATCATGCCTATAGGGTTTTACTACACTTGCTTTACCATGTTAGAAATCATGTTTAGTAGGATTTCACTATGCTTGCCTTACCATGTTAGAAATCATGTTTAATAGGTCTCAAAATCAGTTTCACAAATAGATGCCATACCTATAGGATATAATTTAATTTAGCTTCTGTTATAACAAGTGTTACATGTTTTCTTTCATTGGTCATCATGCCTGCAAAGTTTCTGAAATTAGTGTTAAACAACTAGATGTCATGCCTATAGGGAATAACTCTAGAAGTTCTTCCTATAGATCTTAGCTAGTTTAGTTAAATAAATCAACCCATTCCACGTTTTAGTTTGTTTCGAAACTGGTTTAGTTAATGGTTTATTTTCTCTAAAACAAGTTCTTTCAAAAACTGCCTTGATTTGTCATTAGATATCATGCCTATAAGGATTCAAGAGTCCGCTTTAAAAAAAACCTGCCTTGTTTCACTATATAAAATATAGTCATCTATATTCCGCGCCTAGGCAAGCCTTAGGCAATTAACTTTAAATAAAACCAGAACCATCCTTGGATTAGTGTTTAACTGTCAACGTGTTAAAATCTGTAGGCAAGCCTGATTCGGACTTCTTTTCTGAGTCATGTAATAAATCTGGTCCCACTGTGATCACTTAAATACCTTGTTAGGATCTGAATTTAGACCTTAATTACGTATGAGTCGTGCTGCCTATGTGCATTACTTGTGGAGGTATATCTGAGCCTTCTATCTGATTTCTTGGTTTTACCCCCTAAATGCAGTCCTATGTGTTTTTTATTTGTCGCCTAGTATTTTGCGCTTTAAACCTGAGGGTCTGCCTAAAACCCCCTCTTTAATACAATAGGAGTCCTAAATTCCTCCGGGACTGATAGGAATGGACGGGTAACAACATGCAATAGGGGTCGAGACCAACCCTCGCTTTAATTACCTTTACGGGGCAGGAAAGGGTAGATATGGATATGATGACCGGTGCGCTAATGCCACGCGTAGACCCTTTTTAAGGAGTGATTACCGGGCATTGTACTGATGTGATCCTATAGGCTAACCAACCTAGGACACTCCTTTACATTCACAAATACGCTTAGATTGTACTTCTTTTCATTAACTGTTTTTTTTCAAGTATCTGTGTATTTAAACTTAAATCCCCTACTATTTGAGCCATACTTGTTTATTTGCTAATTCACACAAAAACTGTCTGGCCGGGAACCACACTAGTGGATCCTGAGGGGTTCCTAACAGCTTTCCCTTAGGATAATTTCAAGCCCTTACCCTTTCTCTAGTTATCAAACGTAGTTATAAATGAACCCTATAGGTGCCCTAACTCACCTTAAATCGTTAGGTGGCGACTCTTCAAAAATGCAAACCCCTTTCCCAAAAGGAATGAGTTGTCTCAACCAAAATGTCATAAACCCGATTTCGCGAGAAAAAGGGGGCGCGACAGGAACATACTCTCTCGTGAACATATCTGAAAACTGAGCCCAAGTCAGGGAAGCTACCTCATCCGGACTGTCTAACTCATAAGCACGCCACCACTGATAGGCGGCTCCTCGAAGCTGGAAGGTAGTGAAGGAAACCCCGCTCGATCTTCATATACCCATGGTACGGAGAATACGGTAGCACTCCTCTAGAAATCCAAGAGCATCCTCGGAGGCTAGTCCGCTGAATGTAGGAGGCTGATACTTCTTGAACCTTTCAAGCCTCTTCTGCTCCTCCTCTGAAGCTAATGCCCTCTCCTCGGGCTGAGCTGGGGCTACCGGCTGTGCAGGGATAATCTCTGGAACATGATCAACATGAACTCGCTGCTCATGAGTGTGGGCGGCGGGAGTCTGTGCTCCTCCCCCGGCCTGGGATGTAGTTGCAGCAAGGGGAAGCAACCCTGCCTGAGCTAGAGTGGTGTACATAGTCATAAACTGCGCCAGAGTCTCCTGGAGTGCTGGAGTAGTAGTAGTAGGCGTATCAGGTGTCTGGACTCCGGCTGGTACTGCTGGTGGCACCTCGGCGGCAGCTTGCGCGGGTGCTCTGGCTGCACCACGAGCGCGTCCTCGGCCTCTACCCCGGCCCCGGCCTCTGACGGCTCCAGTAGGGGGCGCGGGTGCCTGATCATCTCGAGTAGCACGTGTCCTCACCATCTGTGAGAGAATAGAAGACAGAGTTTAGAATTATGACATCAAAACCTCGCACTACAAGGAAATCAAATAAAGTGAAATATTCCTAGCAGTTACATGGCCTCTCGTAGATAAGTACAGACGTCTCCGTACCGATTAGTGAGACTCTAATAAACTGGCTTGTGATTCATGACTCCTATGAACCTAGAGCTCTGATACCAACTTGTCACGACCCCGGTTCTCCCTCCGTGAACCATCGTGACGGCACCTAGTCCCTACGACTAGGTAAGCCTAATAATGCGGAAAAATAAACTAATTTGCTGAAGAAAATAGATAAAACCCGAAATAGTGAATAAAACAGTGTTTAATAGTGCCGCTTGGCATACACAATATCAGCTCTCAAACACTAATACTTTTCCCAAAACCCGGAATCTCATGAAATCACAAGATAAGAATACTACATAGTGCTCTAACTCCAGAATATCTAAAACAAAGTAAATACAGAAGGGCTGTAACTACAAGAGAGAATGGAGAGAGACTCCTCGGTCTGCGGACGGGCAGATATACCTCGAAGTCTCCGAAGGATCGCCTCGCCTCAAGGGTGATGGGACTGAGTCGAAGTACCTGGATCTGCACATGAAAAACATGCGCAGAAAGGGCATGAGTACACCACAGAGGTACTCAGTAAGTGCCAAGCCTAACCTCGGTCAGGTAGTGACGAGGAAGGTCAGGGCCCTACTGAGATAAAATAAAAATATAAGGTATGACAGAATGAGATAAGCAGTACAGTTGAAAGCTAACAATAAGAATTCAATACAGGAAAATAAGGAACTCAGTAACTGGAACAAAGGCAAAACAAACACAAGGAAATACCACTCTTCACAAGGATAATAACCGGGGATCTCTCAGTATCCTGAGGATCTCTTAGTACCCTCAATATACGCCAGGGATCTCTTGGTATCTCGAGGATCTCTCGGTATCCTCAACATGTGCCAGGGATCTCTTGGTATCCCGAGGATCTCTTGGTATCCTCAATATACGTGCTAGGGATCTCTCGGTATCCCGCACCTCATCTCAATCATGAATACGTGCAGGGGATCTTCCGGGATGTCGTCCCGTAGTTCCAAAGTAAAACACGCAGCAACAACACAAGGATTACTTAATTAAGCTCAATTTCGTACCAAGTAAACAGGTAATTCTAACCTAACATGCTTCACATAATGCAATTAAGGCAGTTTAAGAAAGTAAGCAATTAAGTCAATTAAACATGCTTTTCTAAGCTAACAACATGCTTGAATTTCCAAGTAGTATAAAACAGGAAAAAGGAACACAACTGAAATTACTTAAAGAAAACCGGATTTTTCAACAATTAGCTCAAGTACGCACTTGTCACCTCACGTACAAGGCATTTCAATTATCAAATATACCAAATCCTAAGGGGAAGGTCCCCCACAGAAGGTTAGACAAGGCACTTACCTCGAACCGACTCAATAATCAACCCGAGACCACATTCTTGTCACGAGTACTCGACTCCAAATTGACCAAATCTATTCAATTCAATTGCATAATGTAAATAACACTTCAAGTAACTGATTCTACAAAGAAATTCTAAGCTAATACGCGAAATTAGGTAAAATGACCAAAATGCCCCTCGGGCCCACGTCTCAAAATCGGGTAAAATTTACTTTTCCAGAAACCTCACGCTCTCACGAGTTCAGTCATACCAAAACTACCAAAATTGGACCTCAAATGGTCCCTGAAATCATCACTCAAAGGTATCTAATTAATCAAGCCCTAACCCTCAATTTACCACTGATTTTCCCTTAAATTCCATGTTTATAATGTTAAAATCATCTCAATAACGAGTTTAGGGACCAAAGACCTTACCCCAATGAATTCCTCTAAAAATCTCCCATGAAAATGCTCCCTAAGGCTTCTTCCCGTTTCAAAAGAGGTGAAAAATGGCTAAAATTCGCGAAGGCAAGAACTTATATGTATCTGCCCAGCTAAACCGCATCTGCGGCCCTGGGACCGCATCTGCGATCCTGCTTCTGTGAGGACATGGTCGCATATGCGATGAAGCTCCTGCGATGAAGCAGGGCCGCTTCTGCGATGAAGCTCCTGCTTCTACGGTCCCTGCTGCCTTCTCCTTTTTCCGCTTCTGCGATGGCAATGCCGCTTTTGTGGCTACGCACCTGCGGGACTGATAACTAGGGATTTTGCCATGTTTTATACTCCTTCTTGCTTACGCTTTGGTTATAAATTGTTACAAAATAGTCCCAAAAGGCTCATAAGTGTGCTTGACTGCAGGTTTGATCGACAAAGTAACGAAATGTCAAGGGTCGGCTCAAAAGGGAGTGAAACCTGCTCAAGTATCAAAGACAAGGAAAACTGAAGATAAAAAGGCCTAGTGCGGCCACATTCGACTTTGTGCGGTCCACACTAGGTAGATTCAGAGAGTTGGCATTTACAAGCTTCAGGCAATGCGGCCGCTGTACAAATTGTGCGGTCCATGCTGCAGGCTCCGCGGCCGCACGACCATTTTGTGCGGTTCGCGGAGTAGAGATTCAGAGAGTTGAAATTGCCAGATTCCAAGTCTTTGCGGTCTGCGGTCATCTTTGTGCGGACCGCGCTAGCTGCCTTCGCGGTCGCGGTCGCGGTCCATTCTGCGCGGTCCGTGAAGCCCAACTTTAGAGAGCCAAGTTTTGAAATCCAAGAGCCTTGTGCGGCCGCGGTCCATTTTGTGCGGCCCGCACTGACCCCGCAGGGGTATTTTTGTCCAGTTTTTCCAGCTTAGTATAAATAGAACATTTTACCATTTTTAGGTCATGAGTTATTTCTAGACTTTGGGCTGCGCTCGTGAGACTCATTTTGTAGCCATTTTTTTGCATCTTAGCTTCAATTTAACAATAGATTCTTGTACTTTAATTTAGTATTTAATTAATATGTCTTGTTCTTCATCTATTTCTTCATTTTCTCCTTCAAGCATGAGTAGCTAAACCCATTATCTAGGGTTGTGGCTCAACCCTAGTGTGGGTAATTGATGGGTGTTGCCATCTAGGGTTAGATTGACTATGAGTGTTCGCTATTTGGGTTGATTTTATGTTTTACTCTTTAAATTGGTGGTTGCAAACACTGATTTGTGCTTTGTGGATTTGACTCTTCTTGAGAAAGAGAGTCTAAGTCTCCAAAATTGACCCAACAAGGAATTGGGATGGACTCATGAGAAATGAAAGTCCCAATTAACGGGTTAAGCCTCGAGAGAGTAATCACCCTACTTGAACCCTAGTTGCTTGATCTAATTTGCCTACCCATTTGGTCTCGAGAGAGTCAAGTGGGCAAAATCACTCTCTCTACCGAGAGGTGTGAGAGTGGGTAAAATTGTGCAACAGTTATAACATAAGCCCTAATTATGTCAATCGAACCTTAATAACATCTACCCGTCAATTAGCCACCTAGGTGATGTCACGACCCTAGTGCCCTTCTTCCCATTAGATACAACTTTAGCAATTATCTCGTAGCATAATCTAGTTTCAATTAGTAGTTTGATAATAGTAGTTTATAATTGAAAAAACCGAAAAATGTTGGAAGTGACATTTAGAACAATTATACGACTCTAGTCTAGATAGATACCCAACTCCAATTTCTAGCTCTCTGAGGAATTCGATCCCGACCCTCATATCGGGTAAAAGCTATTACGACCCTCTCTTCCTACTTTATAGTAGTGTGGAGTTGGCAGCGATCACTCTTTGGCGCCGTTGCCGGGGAGCTAACGGTTTTGGCTATCTATTTAGTTAGTTTCGTGTGTTGTTCTTCTTTCCTTCTTATTTACTAAATTTGTGTGCGTGATTACTACAGGTACCAAATCGCTTTAAACGCGAATGACCCTCTTGGAAACATGCTTGCGGGGGAGGAGGTAGATGAAATTGGAGACGATGAGGTGCCTCTTGTACCTCCCGGACGTGGACGAGGCCGCCAGGCTAATGCTAATGACAGCGTTCCAGACCCTCCTCCGCCACCTCCAAGAGCGGTTCCTCGGGTGCTATCAAATCAAGGATATGCGAGTGCAATTGTCCCTCCCAGAATCCGGGCGGGATATTTTCAGATAACTAATGTGATGCTGACCCTACTTGAGCAGCGTGGGTATTTCACGGGCGCTGCGGATCAAAATGCCTACAAACATCTAAAAGGGTTCGTGGATACATGTTGGGGTAGCAAGCAGACGAATGTGTCCGAAGATGCTCTTAGGTTGAGACTTTTCCCGTTCTCACTCCGGGGAAAGGCATTAGATTGGCTAGAGAGACTCCCAATCATTCCATTACAACTTGGGACGAGTTGGCGGATAAATTTATTGCTAAATTCTTCTCACCCGGGCATATGGCGGCACTTCGAGATGAGATATTGGCTTTCAAGCAAGAACCCACGGAACCTTTGTATGAGATTTGCGAGCGATTTAGAACAATGGTGAAAGAATGCCCAAACAATGATATGACGGAGGCGATGATCCAACAAACCTTCTATCGGGGCTTCAATACAACAAATCAATGCATAGTCAATCAATTGGCCGGGGGTAAGTTCATGAGGTTAACTTATGACCAAGCTTGTGAGATTCTTGATGAGATGGCGGACACATCTTCCGCATGGCAAAGTAGGCCCAATGTTCCTCAAGGCGACCCTACAGTTATTCATTTGCATAAGAAGCTACATGACCATGGACAGGCTATAGCGAAGTTGAAAACTACCATGAACCAATTGGCTAAGGCACAGTTGCAACAAGTCCAAAATCCTCGCCAAGTGAATGCTATGGAAAGTGTTAGTTTGCTTACCAACAAGAGAAGGCAAAGAAGGCAACACAATCAAGGGAATTCCGAACAATTTGATGATGATTGTGAGGGGTTTCAAAATGAGGGCTATGATGAACAAAATGAAGAGGTACAATATGTTAACAACTATCAAGGCAATAGAGGCAACTCTTCAAACCAACAATGGCGACCTCAAGGTAATTGGGGCAATCAACAACAAGGCTGTGGTAATTGGAACAACAACAACCAAGGCGGTAATTGGGGGAACAACAATCAAGGCAACCAAGGGCAGTGGAATGGAAATAACAACAATTGGAACAACAAAGGTCAAGGTAATTGGAACAATAATGGAAACCAAGGCAATAGAGGGCAAGGCTTTCAAAGGCCCCCCATGTACCAACAACCGAACAATCCACCCCTGTTCCCTTCTCAAGGATCTAGTTCTTCGAGTAATGATATGGGAAGAATAGAAATGATGTTCGAACAAATGATGAAGAAGAACCAAGATTCCGATGCTCAATTGGCCTCCCACAATACCTCTATCCGGAATTTGGAGGTGCAATTAGGCCAAATCTCTCAATCGTTGAATACTCGCCCTAAGGGTGCTCTACCAAGTGATACGGTAGTGAACCCTAAGGGTGGGAACAATCATGTGATGGCGGTTACAACAAGAAGTGGGAGAGGCGGCGATGTGCATGCCTCGAAAGATAAGCAAGTTGTGGATGATGATGTTGAGTTGCAAGAAAATGATATTCCTTTGGTAGTTGAAGATGTGGTAGAGAATGATGTGAACAATGATGTGAGAATTGACATTGATGAGGCCGAGGTGGAAACTCAAGAGGCTGTGAACCCGTTTAGGGAGCACATAATTGACATGCCGGAGCCGGTGGTGCCAAAATCCAAGGCACCTTTGCCTAGACCACCTCCGCCTTATCCTCAAAGGCTATCCAAGCAGAAAAGTGACAACCAATTCCGAAAGTTCATTGACATGATGAAGAGCTTATCCATCAACGTGCCTTTAGTGGAGGCTTTGGAGCAAATGCCTGGGTATGCAAAATTCATGAAAGATTTGGTCACAAAGAAGCGTTCCATGGATTGTGAAACAATAAAGATGACTCACCAAGTCAGTGCGATAGTACATTCCATGGCCCCGAAATTAGAGGATCCTGGTGCCTTCACTATCCCTTGCACCATTGGTAGTGCAGACTTTGCCAAAGCTCTATGTGATCTTGGGGCAAACATCAATTTAATGCCCTTCTCAATTTTCAAGACTCTAGGTATTGGGCTACCAAGGCCAACTTCCATGAGATTACAGATGGCGGATAGATCAATGAAGCATCCTCTGGGTATAGTAGATGATGTGCTTGTCCGGGTGGACAAATTTATCTTGCTGGCGGACTTTGTGATTTTGGACTGTGAGGTGGACTATGAGGTCCCAATTATTCTAGGGAGACCTTTCCTTGCAATAGGGAAGGCATTAGTGGATGTTGAAGCGGGTGAACTAACTTTCAGGGTAGGTGATGAGAAGGTCGTCTTCTATGTTTGCAAATCCATGAAGCAGCCCAATAGCACCGAGGTGTGCTCCTTTGTGGACATTGTCACAACTGTGATAGTGGATGACACAAGTTCTATGATCAACGTGGAGGATCCTCTTGAAGCCGTGCTCTTGAATCTTGACGTCGATGATGATGCAAGCAGAGTGGAGTGTGTCAATGCTCTACATGGGATGGGCTCTTATTCTTATGAGCCGAGAAAATTGTCTTTGGATCTTGAAAATCAGAAAACTCTACCAACCAAACCATCAATTGAGGAGCCACCCGTGTTGGAGTTGAAGCCACTTCCTCCACACCTCAGGTATGAATTCTTGGGCTCTAATTCAACTTTACCAGTTATTCTTTCTTCTTGCCTTACTAACATGCAGGTTGAGGCCACTTTGGCGGTGCTTTAAAGGCGAAAAAGGGCTATTAAATGGACTCTGGCGGACATTCGGGGAATAAGCCCCGCATTTTGCATGCATAAAATTATCTTGGAGGATGATGCAAGGCCTTCCTTAGAACATCAAATGAGGCTCAATGAGGCAATGCAAGAATTGGTGAAAAAAGAGGTGATCAAATGGCTAGATGCAGGTGTGGTGTATCCAATCTCCGATAGCTCATGGACTTCTCCGGTGCAATGTGTGCCGAAGAAAGGTGGAATGACAGTGGTGACTAATAACAACAATGAACTTATTCCCACTAGGATGGTTACCGAGTGGCGGGTATGCATGGACTACCGGAAGCTTAACAAGGTGACCCGAAAGGATTATTTCCCTTTGCCATTCCTTGACCAAATGCTTGACCGTCTTGCGGGACGAGCCTTTTATTGCTTTTTGGATGGATATTCGGGTTATAATCAAATCTTAATTGCTCCGGAGGACCAAGAGAAGACCACATTCACCTGCCCATATGGTACATTTGCTTTTTCTCGGATGCCGTTTGGATTGTGCAATGCTCCGGCGACCTTCCAACGATGCATGATGGCTATTTTCACCGATATGGTGGAAGAAATTTTGGAGGTCTTTATGGATGATTTCAGTGTGGTTGGTGATTCCTTTGAAGAGTGCTTGAGAAACTTGGATAGAGTCTTGGCCCGATGTGAAGAAACTAATCTCGTTCTCAATTGGGAAAAATGCCATTTTATGGTTGAAGAAGGTATAGTGTTGGGTCACAAGATTTCTAAGCATGGGATTGAGGTAGACAAGGCTAAAATCGAGGTGATTTCGAGGCTTCCTCCCCCCATTTCTGTCAAAGGGGTGGGGAGTTTCCTTGGACATGCCGGGTTCTACCGGCGGTTTATCAAAGATTTCTCGAAAGTTGTAAATCCCCTTTGCAAGTCTCTAGAGAAAGATGTTAAGTTTGTTTTTGATGAAAAATGCATGGAGGCCTTTGAACTTCTAAAGCACAAGTTGACCACTACCCCGATCATTACCGCACCCAATTGGAGTTTGCCCTTCGAACTAATGTGCGATGCAAGTGACGTTGCGGTTGGGGCGGTGTTGGGTCAACGAGTGAACAAAATGTTCCATCCCGTGTACTATGCAAGTAAGACTATGAATGAAGCTCAACGGAATTATACGGTGACGGAGAAGGAATTGTTGGCCATTGTGTTCGCCATGGAAAAATTTCGGCCATATCTTATGGGGGCCAAGGTCATAGTGCACACCGACCATGCCGCCCTTAGGTATTTGATGACCAAGAAAGATTCCAAGGCAAGATTGATGAGATGGGTATTACTTCTTCAAGAGTTTGATTTGGAAATAGTGGACCGGAAAGGTAGTGAGAACCAAGTTGCGGATCATTTGTCCCGCTTGGAAGAGGAAGGAAGGCCATGTGATGGCTTGGAGATCAATGATACATTCCCCGATGAGAAACTACTTTCTGTGTCAATGTGTGATATGCCATGGTTTGCGGATATTGCTAATTTCATTGTGAATGGCATCATCCCGTGTGAGCTCTCTTCTAACCAAAGGAAGAAGCTCAAACGGGAAAGTTTGGATTTTTACTAGGATAATTCGTACTTGTTTAAGATTTGCACGGATGGTGTGATTCGAAGGTGTGTCCCGGAGGGTGAGCAACTAAGAATTTTGGAGGCTTGTCACTCCTCCCCCTATGGTGGCCATCATGGAGGGGTGAGGACGGCTTCGAAAGTTTTGAGTTGTGGTTTCTATTGGCCAACCTTGTTCAAAGATGCAAGTGATTTGGTGAAAAGATGTGATCAATGTCAACGAGCGGGCGGGATTTCTAAGAAAGATGAGATGCCTCTGAACACAATTCTGGAAGTTGATATCTTTGATGTATGGGGTATCGATTTTATGGGCCCTTTTGTTAGCTCGTGTGGGAACACTTACATTCTTGTAGCGGTTGATTATGTGTCAAAATGGGTTGAGGCTGTGGCCTTGCCTAACAACGAAGCTAGGAGTGTGGTGTCATTTCTAAAGAAAAGCATTTTCACAAGGTTTGGTACACCCCGGGCAATCATTAGTGATGGAGGATCGCATTTTTGTAATAGAGCTTTTGATACCTTGCTATCCAAGTATGGTGTCAACCATAAAGTCTATACACCTTATCATCCTCAAGCAAGTGGCCAGGTTGAAGTGTTTAACAGGGAGATCAAGAGTATTTTGTCCAAGACCGTAAATGCCAATAGGACCGATTGGTCTAAAAAGTTGGATGATGCTCTATGGGCTTACCGGACCGCTTACAAGACCCCGATTGGTATGTCACCGTACCGTTTGGTGTTTGGGAAAGCATGTCATCTTCCAGTGGAGTTGGAGCATAAGGCCATGTGGGCCTTGAGGAAGCTTAATCTTGAGTGGGATGTTGCGGCCAATCTTCGTGTTGAACAACTCAATGAGCTTGATGAATTCCGGTTCCATGCATACTCTAGTTCGTCCTTGTATAAGGACAAGATGAAGTACCTTCACGACAAATATGCTCGTGGAAAGGAGTTCAAAGTTGGTGATTTGGTCCTCTTGTTCAATTCTCGTCTAAGGTTGTTTCCGGGAAAGCTAAAATCTAAGTGGAGTGGTCCATTTGAAGTTGTGTGTGTAACCCCATTTGGTGCTCTAGATTTGAAGAACAAAAGTGGTGAAGTTTTTAGAGTGAATGGGCACCGTGTGAAGCATTATCTTGAGAAGTTTGATGATAGCCATGTGGTGGCTGTTGTTCATTTGAAATGATGAGATGGTAACCCGCGTCGTGCCGCGACGTTAAATCAGGCGCTTCTTGGGAGGCAACCCATGTCTTTTTCTTCTTGTTTTCTTTGATTTTCTTTGTAGTTTAGGTTTGATTTTTGGACTAATTGGTTGTGAGATGTTGCAGGGATTGTGTTGATGCAGTGCAAAACATTTTGGACAAATTGAACAGTGTCTGAAGTTGCCAGTGCGGCCCCATTGCATTTTGTGCGGTCCGCACTGGTGAAAGCCATGTGAGGTGCTCTCTAAAGTTTGCCACCGCGGCCGCATTCCATTTAGTGCGGTCCGCGGTGGAACTCCGCGACCGCGGTCTGTTTTGTGCGGACCGCGGAGTTTGCCTTCTCAAGCTTCTTCTGAACAAACCCAGTGCGGTCCGCGGTCCGTTTTGTGCGGCCGCGCTGGTAGGTAAGGCTGGGTCCCACTGCTTTTTCTATAAATAGACCTCAAGGGTCTCCTTTTACCCTTTTCGAACCCTAAGCTCTCAGAGACTAAAATTCACTGTTCATCTCCTCCTTTCTGCGTAATAGCATACTTGTATTGTGTGTCTTCACTCCTTATCAATATCTGGTAACATTTCATCCATTTTTCCTTGTTTCATTTTATAATTTCCTTTTATTTTCATGACCAGTAGCCCATAGCTTCTTCTTTTTCTCATTTTGCTCTATTTGATTAGCTTAGGTTAATTTTAAATACTGGTCTTTGTGTGATTGATATGCATAATGAGTGGGAAATTCGAGTAGGACAAAGTTAGGTTGATTGATTTGTAACTAAAATTGTCTAACAAAACTTTAAACCCTAACTCAGTGCCTAAGTCAGCACCCTTCGTGGACCGCGGTCACTTTTGTGCGGTCCGCGGTAGCTTTATGTTACTGAAGAAATATCCTGTGCCAGTGTGGCCGCATTGCACTTTGTGCGGTCCGCGCTGAACCATCGCGACCGCGAT
>NW_017678065.1:0-24544 GCF_001879085.1 Nicotiana attenuata
CATCAGAAATTGCAGGTCCAGGTGTTGCAAGCCCCCAGCACGGCCGCGATCATTTCTGCACGGTCCGCGCTGGAAACCGCGCGGCCGCGGTGCATTTCTGCGCGGTCCGCGTGGCTAGGTTCAGAGGGCCAGTGAACTCTAGGTCAACCAGCGCTGCCGCGCACCAAATCAATGCGGTCCGCGAGGCATTTTTGCGCGGTCCGCGCCAGTCCTTCCGCAAAGTATATAAATCTGAGATTTTCAGTCATTTTGCACTTTTTCAAAACCCAAAACATAAGAGGCGATTTTCCAAACGATTCTTCTCCTTCAAAACGATTGATAAGTGATTTCTAACTTATTTTCCTTGCTTCATAACATCTTTAAATATAATTTCAACTCCCAAACAAAGATTTTAATGGGGGAATTTGGGAATTTAGGGTAGAACTAGGGTTTCAAAATTTGGGGGTTTTGGACCTCAATTTGAGGTCCGATTCCAAAATAACTTATATATCTGAGTTCATGGGGGAATGGGTAGTCGGGTTTTGGTTCGAACCTCCGGTTTTGACCACGTGGGCCAGGGGGCATTTTGGGGATTTTTGAACAAACTTTGGGAAATTCACTTTTCATGCATTCAAATTTATTAGATTAGCCTTTGTTGATACACTCAAGTAATTTGTGACTAGATTCGAGCGGTTTGGTGGTGAATTCGAAGGGTAAAGCTATACTAGAGGATTGAGTTGAGTTTGGAGCATTTGAGGTAAGTGTTTGTTCTAACTTTGGCTTGAGGGAATAGGATTAGGATGTTATTTGCTGCTTGCTAAATGCGGAGTACGGTGTATAGGCATGGTGACGGTTATCTATGCACCGGAGTCTAGCATGACCGTGAGTCTTAATTGCTTTAATTCGAATGATGCGACACAACTTCCTTGTTTAAATCGATAAACTTCATATAATGTGAGCGGTTGAGGAAGAATCATGGTTGGTATANAAACTCATTTTATACCTTTCTGCAGTGTGAGCAGTTTTGTATATACAGCAGCGGTTTTGGAAGTTTTTAACAGACTCGTCCTGAGATACCTGCAGAACAAACGAAAAACATACTGATTAAATATGATTGCAGGCAAACATATACATCAAACATTACCACATACCCCAGTGCCACTGCAGGGAGCATCCAGCAAAATCCTATCAGCAGTGTTCTGACCAAAGACTTTAGGCAGCTGAAATGATTCCCAGACAAGGTATTAGATCAGAGGACTTAACCATATATTATCACTATGTAAACCAAGAAACAGAGACACAAGGCCAGCAAAATCTGTCAAATCAGTGCCTATAGCTCAATGAAATTAGTATAGAGCTACTTCAGCCAACAAGAATGAGTGCTCATTGCGGGGAAGAAGGTAGAACAACATTGTATGAGATATAAAATGCAGCAAGTTCTAAATGGTAGATTGCAAAATATCCTGGTTCTAACCTCTCTTCCATCATAGTTACAGACAATAGTGTTTTTTACCCCCATGCGATGTAAATTAGCAGTGAGCGATTTAAGTCTTGTCTCCTTCATCTCATTTGCATAAATAAAACTTAATTTTAATTTCCAAAGTGAAATATGTCAGTTCCATTCAGACAATGATTGAAATGGCAAATGATGTTAACCAACAATATGGAAGACAGTTTTACTTACAATTAACTTCAAAACCAGAACCAGGGAGAAGAGAGAAGTTAGAAAAAATATCATGGCATTTATTATTATGTCACAAAAGCTTATGACAAACAACAGGCAGTATATAAGCACATCAGGAGAAGATGTTCATTCAATACAATCTATTTTTTTTAAACAAACAAGAACCTGAAGAAATTTCACTAGAGCAAGCAAACAGATTGACAGCACAGGCTAATGTAAACCACATGACTAAGAATGATGTACATGAGCGCATAGTAAAATACAACGAAAGCACCCAGCATATTTTGGTTCACTGCATTAGAAATTAACAGGACAAGAAATGGAAAACAACGAATTTTTTACCAGGAAATGGCAATAAAGAAAATTGACACCCCAGACGAAATATCTATTTAAAATTCATTCACCCATCGGTATCCAGAAACTATGGATGCACCATGGAGAAAATGGATTTCTTCACAAAAATATCACACGATTAACTGCAAATGAATACATACCACTATTTTTCATCAGTGCAGCAAAATAAGTTGTTTTGCTTCCAGGAGCAGCACTGCACCATGTACAAATTGCCCACTTTAGAAGAGCAGAAGTTACCAAAAGAAGTCCACTTTTCTGCTTACCGAACCAACGGTTAAACAGTCCACAGAAATTGTTTTAGCTTTTGGAATCGTAAGTGGTGCGGGGAGGATGCATTGAGGACTTCATTCCCTCGTGTATTCAGAGCTTCAAATCAGAGAGAGTTAACGGTTCACCAGATTCGCAAGGAACATGAGGGGGAAGTAGTATGGGATCTCACGTTCAGAAGGAACCTACAAGAATGGGTGATAGGGGAGTTCCAAGTTTGTTGGAGTTGCTATACAGGAAAACCAGGCCCCAGTCTAATGGTGACTCATGGAGATGGGCATTGAGGAGTGATGGGTTGTTCACAGTCAAGTCCTTCTACCAGAGTTTGTTGGTGAGAGAGGAGGCATTTTCCCCACACACATCGATTTGGATTCCTAGGGTACCTAGGAAGGTGTGCTTTTTTGCATAGTTGGCAGCGAGGGGAGTGATTATGACAGCTGACAATCTGAGGAAGAGAGGTATTACACACATCAGCTGGTGCTATATGTGTAAATGCTCGGGGGAAGAAGGTGATCATCTTTTGTTGCACTGTTCTGTGTCAACGGGCTTGTGGAGGGTAATCCTGAACTTTTTTGGTGTTCAATGGGCGACGCCAGGCACTGTTAGAGACATGCTGCATAGCTGGTCCGGTTTCCGTACAAAAGGCACGGAAGATTGCTCCGTTAGCACTCATGTGGGTCGTTTGAACGGAAAAAGATAGGAGAGCTTTTGAGGGGATTGAAAATAATTTTGCACATTTAAGGAATAGTCTTGTCTTTGATTGCTTTTTGGTTCACCAATGTAGTCCCTACTTGTATAGATGATTGGGTGTCTTTTGTAGAGAATCATGTTTTGATGCAGATTCTCTATCTTTTGATATACCGCTTGTATACGAGAGTTTCTCCCTTTTTTAATGATATCATTTACCTGATAAAAAATAAAAATAAAAATTTAGCTGCCCTCTCAACGGAAAAGATATTAAAAATGGATAACTTGAACCTAAGATGGACAAAGTTGCTGATCTAAAGAAAGAAAAGAGAAAATACAAGTGAAGAGGAACAGAAGATGCATTATTTTGTTACATTAGCTTTTTCCTAGACTATCTAAATATGCACTGGACAACTCTTACAGCAATCAACTTGTTAATTCTTACTGATACATAAATGATGATGAAAAGATAATAAAAAAAGATCTCAATTAAAAACTAACTGAATAGTGAAAAATTCAATGATGGACAATCGAAGCAAACATTAGTAGACAAAATTATTTACTTACGCCATATCAACAACACGTTCATTCTCCTGAGGGGCAAGGGGCATTACGGGCATAAAACTAAGAACTCGCACCTTGGAGCTGTAAGCAAGTAATTTGTTTGAAATAAGCATTACAGGTGCAAAGCCATCTTTTAAAATGTAATGACCAGCCATGTACTCGGGAGTAGCACCAACTAAGGAGGATACATATGAAATAACATTGATACCTAAATAATGGGTCAACCCAAAGAAAACACAGTTAATCCTTGTACCTTTGCTTAATGGGTCCAAATTGACACCTCTGTTAAGAAGAACACCAGCTAAATCGCTTCAACCCCGTCAAAGCAATAATACACTATGAGTCAACCATCAGAGCGACAAAAGTTAAGGATAGAAAAGAGGCAGAGAAAAATATGACCTTTAAAGTGTTTGTCCGCAGAGAAATAGGCCGGGGCTTTTCAAATGCTTCAATAAGTTCAATCAGCTCAACAGCAGTAAGGTCACATATCATTCACACTGAAATGAAAAGGGAAAGGGTGCAGAGTCTAGACTAGTTTGAGTTAGAAATTATCTCCACTAATGCTTCAATCACAAAATCATTGTATCCATAATATGAACACAAGTCCCTTTTAAGTTGATCAACGTAATCCTTACGTGTCACACCTTCTTGCCTCAATGACTTCAAATTTGAAAGCACTCGAACAACTGCATTTATTTTTATTATATTTCAATTTCAATGATAATGTTACTTCTCGAAAGAAAAATAATTCAGAAGAAAAAGAAACTCACTCTCTTTTATCCTCCTTTGGAGATTAGAGAGGCCCGGGGTTCTATGTGTTTCTTCTTCAAGCTCCTAAAAATACAAAGACATATTGATATTTTATACTTCAATACCACATAAGAGGGGATGATTTGTGTGGTACCCAATTTTCTCTTAGCTTGATTATAGAAGGATCTAGTTCTTCTTGATGGATTATTATATGCAGCGGAAGCAATCCCAGTATCAAAATCACATGTAATCTAGACAACTAGCATAAACAGGATTTCACGGGTTACCTCTTGAAGCGTGAGCAAAACTCCTTTATCACGTGAGCGTCCAATTCTACAGCAACTCAATGAATTCTCTACCACCCGCACGATCACGATCTCCGAACGTTCCACCGTCTTCTACTGTGTTACCCAAATAATACCCGGAAATAGTAATTTCGTGTGGGTGAAATTTCTAAGGAAAAGGGGCTGAAATTCGGCCACCATGTGCTCCCCTTCTAGGTGGAAAAACTTATGTATTTATAGCACAAGTTTTAAGGGTTAAAACCCTTTTACAAAACTTGTTGGGTTTTCTTTTCCATCAGAAAAAGGATTCCTTTATTTTCTATTATTTAGGCACAATAGGAACCACAAAATTTAATTAACAAGGCTTCCAATTATGGAATTAATTTATAATTCTCGAAATTAATATCCACCATAATTAATTATGAATTATTCCACTAAAAATTCGTAATTGCACTCCTTATTCAATTTCGAAATTCATCCATTAACTCTTATTTAACTCCCCATGTTAAGATTCAGATACTAATCAATTAAATTAAATTACTGACGATTTAATTTATTGATTATTTCCTTCAGACTTTCGCTTAACTTATTTTATGTGTCGGATACAAAATCCACCGGCCGGGTTTACACACGAAAACTTATAAGCTTTCATGAAGGTGTATCATCAATCTCTAAACCGAGACATGGATTCCATCAACTAACTATTACTTCGCCAATGTACATTATTATTATCCAATTTACCAGGCATATTGACCCACGAAAGAATCTCGCCTTTTAATAAATCAAAACAATAATAATATACACAACTAATAATAATTATATCAAGATTAAGAGTATAAGTACATTTAATGGCTAGAGACTTTATTTTATTAAGTCAGTATAAAATACTTATCTCTACTTGGTCCGTTCAATACATACAAAATGTACTAGCACAAGAAGTTGGAATTAAACCATTCCCATAATCAAGATAAATTATATTTAATCTTGTGCTACAATCATTCCTGATGGTTTGTCCAATTCTATCATTAGATTGTGAACTCAAATTTTATACTTATAAGAACCGATGATTTAATCTTCCGTGTATAAGCTAATCTCTATACACTAAATCATCTACTATATAAGCAAAGGACACCGACTAATATATGATCTATTAAAACTTTATTAAAATTGAATGAACAATATTATCATAATAAATACTATATCTAAACCAAATCCATGGTTAATAGTATATATCCCAACAATCTCCCACTTAGACTTTTAACCATGACAATTATCAGAATATACTATATCTAAACGCATGGTTAATAGTATATGCCCCAACAATCTCCCACTTAGACTCATAACCATGCATCTACAACTTTCTCAGGCATTCTTTTACATGACTATTAAACATCTTCACCAAATAAGGTTTTGTTAAAGAATCTTGCCAAGTTATTTCTGATGCAATATTTGTCCAGTAGTGCTTTGTCGTAACCATCTAGTTTGGTATTAAACTCTTCAGGGATCCTGTTACTGAAACTATCCCAAGAGTGTACACCGAACTATGATTTTCTTTAGCATTCTCCCACTACGACGAAGTACTACTAATATTACCTTCATTACCTTACGGCATTGAAATATTAGTGACTTCTTACTATAGTGTTCACTGTTCAAACATCACTCCCACTCGATAAAGGCATATTATGTCTATTAACGTTCTCCCACTACTCAAATGCAATGGAACGTCAATTCCGACTTGTGGGTTTTGATGTTCTTGAACGTCGATTTGCCTTATTTTTGGATATTCAATAAACATGCACCTTCCATTCTTAGTTCCAACTTACATATCCGCTTTCCCTTTCAGTACATATGCAGGACAATCCTATATCTGAACATGTCACGGACTGAGCTTACATTCAGTCCACTGTTCTACAAATGTCCCAGGTACTAACTTAGAAGGAACTAAATTTAGAATGCAATTTGCAGTTTCTAGAAAATATTCCAAAAAAAAATAAGGCAATCTGAATAACACGTCATTAATCTATCCATGTCCAAAAGAGACTTATTTCTTCTTTCTACCACACCACTCTATTATGGAGTTTACGGTGTAGTCAATTGAGATGTAATCCTTTATTCTGATAAGTAACAAAAGAACTCTTTAGCGAGGTGCTCGCTACTACAATCAAATTGCAGTAACTTAATATATTTCCTTGGTGCTTCTCCGTTTCAAGTCTTAAAATCTTGATTTACTTAATTCATTAAGACTTACGGTGCATCAAATAAATATATTAATATTTTGAGTAATCATTTATGAACGTCACAAAAATACTCAAAACTATCTCTCACCAGTATGCTCATTTAACCATACAAATCAGAAGGAATTCATTCTAGCTTATCACTAGCTTTATTTTCTTTTGAAGGGATACAACCTTTAGTCAAATTTCCTTCCAAACAGGATCTACAAGTTGGTAGTGCCTCTACTTTCAATGAACCTTAAGGTCCATCCTTGACCAACTTGAAATCCTATCTAGATTAATATGACTTAGACAAAAGTGCACAGATAAGTTTTACTCAATTTTGAAGAACATATTCTCTTATGAGGTAGACTATTATTGTTCTATTCAGGAGAGACATTAATATACAATAACAAGGTCATGCATTCATGCACCACAAGAGATAAAATGTTTATCAAGCTCAATAACTCAAGAGTTATTTGAAAAATAAAACAAATATCCATCTCTTATTTTGCCCAGAAACCGGAATTAAATTCCTTCTAACAAAAGCACATATATTGCATCCTTTAAATTAATGTCTTAGCACTAAAAGAAAATTTTAACAAGTAATACGACAAATTACATAAAGTCATTGTGGAGTTGAGATAAAAATATTAAATAGATCATAATAAGTCAAAACACTGAATACTAAAATTCAGACTGCATTCAATATTTATATACATACATGCATCTCGAATAATAAATTTCGATGGGAAAAGAATCATTCATGCAAAGTATATTATATAATGCAAGAATTATACAATCCAAAAATAAATAGAACCAACTCATATGAAGAGTATACTATTATTTTCAGTCAATTGTATATAACCTTTTAGTACAAAATTTTTTAACACACTGAACATATATGTCATGCATCTTGAATAGCAATTTCGATGGGAAAAGAACTACTCATGCAACATACATATGTAATGCCAGATTATTCACTCTAATAATTAAAACAGACCCAACTCAGATGGAGAGTATACTGTTAATTTAAGTCAAGTGAACATCATTTTTAATAGCTCTAGTTCCATTGATCCAACATGTATACTCAGATGGAGAGTAAGTACATGATATCAATTACTAGTATTTCACCTAGTGAGCTTACAATAAATTTATCCGATATGGAGGAAGACCTAAAGTCAACGCGTAAATTTATTACTCACTTGAAATTAATAGTGGAAGACCATAGAAATATATTTCTATCACCACTTAATCATGATTGTATTTTAGTTATAAAATTGATTCAACCCTTAAAAATCAGATGGAAAGCTAATACATGTTATCAATAACTAGTAACTATATCCAGTGAGTTCATAATAAATTTATCCGATATGGAGGAAGACCTAACGTCAACGCATAAATTTATTATCTCACTATAAATAAAAAATGCAGATCATAGGGGTTAATTCCTATCACCACTTTATCACAACCATGAACTTTTCTCTGAGGATTAAGTTCCATAATTAAAAAAATGCTCAAAACCCCATTTAAACAGTCTTAAAACGCTAAAATTAATGTTTTTCACTGCACAGCAGTGAGTATTGTTCATTGGGCTGTCTCTGATAAGCCTACCAAATTTCATATCAATCGAAGATCGTTAAAATCACAACCACCAAAAATTGCGACCAAATTTGGAAAATTACCATTTTAAGCATTGTTTAAGAATTTAAAATATGACCTACATTCTTATCATATACCAATTCATGTCAAATTAGCATGTGTTATCATGTTCCAGATTAGACATAAATAAAATGATAGAAAGAATGACTTTTCGTATGTAAATCACATTTTAATCCGCCAAACCTCCAAAAAACTCATCTAAACGATCCCGAAGCGTCATTCGGATGATCCTACCAAATTTCAGGTCATTCGGAGATCGTGAAATTTACGATCGCCAAAAACTTGACCAAATTCGAATAAATTATGTTTGGCGTATTTAGGATTAAATCCATGTGATTTGCATTCTTGCTATATATCATATCAAGTTAAACCATCATGTTTCAGATTTAACACAAATATAGCTGATATATAAAGAATAATTTTTCATATTTATAACAAATTCAATTTAATAAACTGCTTGAAAACCCATCTAAACGACCTCAAAATGCCGAAAAACAGCATGATGCACTGCTTAGCAGTGAGTTTTTCTCACTAGATCGTTTTCGATGAACCTACCAAGTTTCAGGTCAATCGGAGTTCGTCAAATTCGTGACCACCAACTTGTAACCAAACTCGGAGAATAACCGTTATAAGCAGTTTCATGAATTAAAATAAATATGATATTGATTTCCATTCTTCTTATAATTATACTATGAGCTCAAGGCATATACGTCACGAACCGAAACCCGCACTAGTCGTGATGGCGCCTCTCGTGAAGACAAGGCCAGCCAACAGAACAACGCCTCTTTCAAAATTATTAAACATAAATGAATAGATGAATACAACTTATTGACAATAATAATCGATATTTACAACCCAACACAGCCCGACCGGGGTGTCACAAGTCATGAGCATCTAGAGAAGTCTGAACACGACTACAGGGCCAATAATACACAGAATAAAATTTAGAATCAAAAGACGAAGTCCGGTGCCGCGAACGCCGGCGGTCACCTTGCTCAGCTACGATAACAGAATCCTCAATCAGCTCTAATCCGCTACCGGGTAACAAATACCTGCAACTGCACGCGAGGTGCAGGGAGTAAAGTGAGTACTCCAACTCAGTGAGCAATAAAAGTAAATAATAACTGAGCAGCAAGAAAACACGTAAGGCACTCCATCATGCTATATAGAGCAGTGCAACCCTTTGAGAAAAACAGTAAAACCGTGAAATCCTTTAGAAAATATCTGGGCTCAGTTAAAACCTCTTTTAAAAATATCTTTCTCAACAGTTAAGCAAATGAATGCGAAACAGCTAGTGCAAGTCAGCACATAAGTCAGCCCCTCGGGCACAGCACTCCATTAACAAATAACACCAGGGTATCAAGTGAACAGTGCAAGAAGTAGCATGTATGCCAATGGAATGAGAGTGCTGAATGTCATGACACGTAATACAACCAGGAACCAATGCATGAGTGCAATGCAATGCATATGACCGCTGCGGCGTGCAGCCCG
This sequence comes from Nicotiana attenuata, assembly GCF_001879085.1. Taxonomy (NCBI): domain Eukaryota; kingdom Viridiplantae; phylum Streptophyta; class Magnoliopsida; order Solanales; family Solanaceae; genus Nicotiana; species Nicotiana attenuata. Next base: position 9,936 of record NW_017678065.1, read on the forward strand.
AGCCATCCATATTTAACATCGACGGCGCTCACTGGGGGTGTGTACAGACTCCGGAGGGGCTCCTACAGCCCAAGCGCAAATAATCAAGCCATCTCGTGGCACCAACCAGGCCCTTGGCCTCAATATCAATAAAATACCGCTGCGGCGCGCAGCCCGAGCCATCCATATATCCAGAAATCATTATAACACTGCTGCGGCGCGCAGCCCGATCCATGCTCAGTCCAGAAATGCACATATGCCACTTGGGCAATATTAAAATAATAGTTCTCAACTCAAAACGTCAATAAAATATTGTTTGAGTTTTCAAATCTTAGAAAAAATGGCTGAGTTTGCAAAACAGTATTAAAACCCTGGACCGAGATCAAATAATATGCAAGTAATGCGAAAACAGTGATATCAATCCCTGAAAGACTCACATAGTTGGCACGAAGCCCAAACATGGCAATCAGCCCAAATTATGATGATAACAAGTAGTTTCAGTCAAATACGCGGTAAAAATCGACAACCGGGACGGACCAAGTCACAATCCACAACGGTGCTCTACCCCACGCTCACATCCAGCGTGCAAGTCACCTCAATACAGCACTATGATGTGCAAATCCGGGGTTTCAAACCCTCAGGATATCATTTACAAGTATTACTCACCTCGAAACGGTGAAATCTCTAGCTCGTGACGCCTTTGCCCCTCAAACCGGCCTCCACGCGCGTCGATTGTATCCAAAATCAGAGCGAATACATCATAATATGATAAGGGAACAATACCCAATCGAAAACAATCGAAAAATAGCAAAAATCTCGAAACTAGCAAAACCCGAGCCCCGGGCCCACTTCTCAAAACTCAGAAATTTTTACATCAATACGTTCCTTAACTCCTCACGAGTTCATACATACCAAAATTTCTCAAATCCGGCCTCAAATGGTCCTTCAAATCCCCAAATCAAATTTCAAAAATCTCAAGCCTTAGTTCTTCCATTTTTGCTCAAGTTTCCATGAATTTCTAGGTGGATTTCACAATATAATCGAGTTTTAAGACCAAGATTCTTACCTCAAGTCGATTCCTCTTGAATCCCTCTTTCATCTCCTCCAAAAATCTCCAAAAACGAGCAGCCATGGGTGAAAAAAGACCCAAAATCGCGGATGGAATGTTTAATAAACTCACTGCCCAGCACTGGAATTCCTTCTTCGCTAACGCGGTCAAACACCCGCGAACGCGGTCAAACACCCGCGAACGCGTAGCATAAAAATGTGTTGACCAATTTTTACCTTACGCGAACGCGGCCTCCCAGACGCGAACGCGATGCCTATTCCGCTTGAACCTTCGCGAACGCGGTTTCCTGCACGCGAACGCGTAGCTTCCACTTGCCATACCATCGCGAACGCGAAATCGTATCGCGAACGCGGAACACAAAAGACCTCACCCCTTCACGGACGCGGGACCAACATCGCGAACGCGAGGGCAAAATTCACAGCCTCCTCATGCATCCCTTCGCGAACGTGAGAGCCTTCTCGCGAACGCGAAGGCCAAAAGTCTGCAACAGAAACTTCAGAAAATCTGCAACTTCAAAATACCAACAATGGTCCGATTGACCCTCCGAAACTCACTCGAGGCGCCCGGGACCTCAACCAAAAGTGCCAACACATCCTAAAACCTCTTTCAAACTTGTTCCAGTCATCAAAACACCTCACACAACGCTAAAACCATTAAATCACATCGGATTCAAGCCTAAGTTTCTTAAAAACATCCGAAATACGCATTCGATCAAAAACCCAACCCAAACGGCGTCTGAATGACCTGAAATTTTGCACACACATCACAAATCACATATCGAAGCTACAACAACTCTCGGAATTCCATTCCGACTCTCGGATCAAAATCTCACCTATCAACCGGAATTCGCCAAAATACTAACTTCGCCAATTCAAGCCTAATTCTACACCGGACCTCCAAAATAAATTCCGATCACACTCCTAAGTCATAAATCACCTCTGAAGCTAACCGAATCACCGGAAATCACCTCCGAGCCCTCTAACTCATAAGTCAACGTCCGGTTGACTTTTTCCAACTTAAGCCTTCCTTAAAGAGACTAAGTGTCTCATTTCTTATCAAAACTAATCCAAATAACCTCTAACACACCAAATACCGATAACGAAACATGAAGAAGCATAAAATGGGGAAACAGAGCGGTAACTCATAAGACGACAGGTCGGGTCGTCACATCCTCCCCAACTTAAACCAACGCTCGTCCTCGAGCGTACTCAGAGTTGCTCTAGAGGCTATCCAATAGCTGAATAACTTTACCATGCATATGCCCGGGGTGATCCTACGTCACCCTATCTCATATAGGTCCGATAACACATCATAGCTGAAATCTCACAACCCATCTAGACCATAAACCGTAGAACCACATTGCACTTTCCGAAATCATACACAAGATCAGAACCTCACGTCTATATTAAGAATAAACCCAAACCAGCTGTAATAACCCGTACCTGAAACCTCAGGTGAGACCACCTGATATACCACATAATCCAAACACTCGAAACGATAGCCTCTAATCACAGCAGTTGCCCACAATAACCAAATACCGATAGAAAACCTCTTATTAGCTAAAGTCTTATTCCAGCACTTTCACATACTGCCAACGATAAATGAAACACGCGATAAACCGTAACCATTTCTCAGATCAACCATTCATGAAGCCACTTCCCTTTGACTAATACCACAACAGATTTCCGGCCGAACCTCGATATTATCCTTCTAACAAGCTGAAACCAAATCTGTTCGTATTCATTAATGACTCCAACGATCACCTCGAATCCAACACACCACCCTGGTGATATGACACCTCAACTCAGTCCTAAGCCACAACTTGCATAATACACGCACCAATAAGAAACGATCTGAATATACTCAAATCCTAATGACTCAAACGAAAGAGTTGTACCTCAAGCTCATCAATACCATCACCACACAAGGCTGAGACCCCGTCTCATATCATAGAGATAGAATACATGAATCTACCTCGAAAGATCATAATTCCACGTAGCCTTGCTACAATGCGCGACCCTATCCAACATTGTTACACATGAAACACCTCAAGTCGCTATGCTCAAAACCGACAGCCACGCACAATTTGATGTCTGAAACCAAAGCAATTCATTACACCCACAGTGAAACAAATAACATACGTCACGCAACCCGATAGGTCATAGCCAATACTCCATTTACCGATCAACACTCAATTACTCTTCCCGCTTGACTTTCTCTGTGAACCCCAATAGAACCGCACCACATGTGCCCATATCCAACAAATCATAACGCCTCGCAGCACAGAAAAGCCACTCATAGATCTCCCCAGATCACTAACAAGTTCAATAACGATCGAATCAACCTATCCATCAACAATACAATCCATCAACAATACAATTCGGGGCCAACCAAGCCAACTCAAGCTAAACACGTATCCAATCAGCCTACCAACGAACTCTTTACCAAGAAGCCTGAAGTTGCTCCTACCACTACTATAACTCCTGCCGGAGCCGTAAGATACGGTGCCCGGCACCAAATAAATACCGAAATCCACAATCTCGCCCGGCGACATGCCCGGCCACAAGAAACGCATCCGAAAAAGTCCCTCAATACCGGAACTGAACCAATGGTAGAAACCTCTGCACTGACATCCGCCACGAAGGCCCAATTAAGAAAAACAATCCTTCCCAGCCGTCCGCTGGTCTTTGGAATACAAACCACTCTGCTAGAACATGATCTGATGCACCTCGCCACGCAACCTGTGGCATTTTCCGACATAGCCCATAGCACAATAGTCTAGAATAACCCAACACTGAGACAACCAGTCTACACCCCAATATCATATCCAAAAATCTAATATACCAAGCAAAGAAAGATCCACTCGGGCCTCCAAATCCCAATAGCCGCTAACGGTACCAATACACACGATCCACAACCACTATATAGCCTGAACATGAGAACTCCCAGTCTCCAACTCCATATAGCACACGAATCACTGTACCTGATCCCAAATTCCGCCGTATGAATACATATTGCATCTCAAGTACCCAATCATTCCACGAAAGATATTCTTAAAATTCCCCTGTGCCATCAAACAACTCAGACATCAGCAGTCGATCTAACAAGAAAGCGCCGCAATACTACCGAAGTATCATCAATTAAGTCACATTACCCCTTTCCGAGACAAATACTCTCGTCAAATCACTTCCAATTAGCAGTATCATTTCCTTCGTTATCTGAGGCTACTCTTTACTTAGGAGTTTTATGAACTCCTTTTCAGAACTGAACTGTAACTTACCTCATCAAGAATTTCCGCTGATCCCATTTGGAAGAAAATAATCACACATCCCACACTTCGCATGCCCGTAGAAAGATATATACATCTCCAAACCACGGTAAAACCCAACAAGGACTCTCTCCCAATTCCATTTGCACAAGCTAAACTGCCAGGACTGAATCCTTCTACCCCAAACCAAGCTAAGCAAGCTGTCAGGACTCAAAAGTTTTGCTGCACAGTACCTCTAAAGCTCATTATCTCGAACACATACGAAGAATTAATCATACCTTCACCATACCGACTCAGTCTACTATCAACCTATTCCATTTATCAAATTTCCCCTCTGAGTCCTCATCAACTTGATATTCCCCCTTGCTGTAGCACCACAATACCTCAACCCAGGTTTACCACACGAGACTCGAACATAAGACCACACTGTCTAAGACCCATAAGCCACTGAATACTCTCTCAAATGTTCCCAGAAGTACCACCTTCCAGAATACTTTACTTGAAGAACTTCCTGCGAATCTGAATTCGTTACCATTACTTTCCAGATACCGATACATAGGATCCCATAATCAACATAAAAATACCACAAGCCTTGACCCTTTTTCAATGAAAACACAGTCTCTACCCACATACACAACCTTAAGACACCTGATTGCTACATGTAGAATCTTGAACACATTACAACCATTCTCAAGAGTCATTTACTCCTTATTCGAACTGCAGTTTACCTGATCAAACGGACATAACCACCCGTGCCTTATTAGCACTCTGACGCCGCAGGATATGATCTCATTCCAATACAAACAAACATCTTCCTTCTCTATACACTGAGCATTCTTTATCAACAACAGCTCAAGACATCCTATTAGTTTCACACATCTACGAAGCACTATATAACCTTTGTCAAAATTTTGCTTCACTCGCGCCATCCTCGGCTCAATTTCTGCAACCAGAACTGATTCGCCAGCATACCTCGAGACGTAACCAACATATCACATAACCGTGCAATCAGCTAATCAACAGCAACCTCCCCAACTTGGCTCGAAGCCATATATCAAGACACACTTAACAACTCATGACACTTTTACTCTAATGATGCCACAATGTCATAGTGAGATTAAACTCAAATCATCTACAAGTTTGTGAAAACACAGATCACCTAGTACTGTAATCCCCTACAAATCTCGCATTCATCCCCACATCAGCTGAGTCTACCCTCTAGAGCGACCCGAATTTATCAACTTTCAACTCGTACTCTTCAATTACACATGAGATCTTCTAATAATACACATAAGAATCGTACCACTTAAGAACACTCTGCAGGAGATAATCCACCTGCTCCACCTCAATTTAGTATTTCAGCACACCTTCCACCATCACATACGTTACACAGTCAATTTAGTCTTCCTGCGTCTGAACTCATACCGCCACATGTAATTCACTTTACTTACCAACTAGGAGACACGAAAATATTCTTCAAGCACCCTTAATTCGGGCTACACATCAAATCACAATAGGAATCGAACACTTAGCAGTTCATCTATTATCCAACAGACCTCTTCGTCACTACCAAGTCATATAGATACATCTCACAATTCTAACATACTCAGCACATGGATATCCAACCGCCATTCCGGCTAATAAGGACATTACCGAACATATAAGTTCAAAACACTTGCTCACACAATCAGCACCTCAGTGCTCAAGCCATAGGCAAAGATCCGGCCTCCAGTCCTCCAGACTGGCCCAACATACTCACGAAGATCACATCTCGCCCCTTGATCGGGGAATCGCAAGCCATCGAGGCACATATAATACTGAGCGCTCACCTGTGCATACAGACGTGTGGAAGGAATTTCAAGAGTTATATCTCAAGCTGAATCAAGTACGCATGATAAGAATTCCAAGAATGGGAAGTTTTCCTAAAGGTTCTGCAGCCTCTCGAGGATAAATACAGACGTCTCCGTACCGATCCGCGAGACTCTACTAAACCTGCTCATGACTCGTGAGACCTAGTAACCTAGGCTGTGATACCAACTTGTCACGACCCGAAACCCGCACTAGTCGTGATGGCGCCTCTCGTGAAGACAAGGCCAGCCAACAGAATGTCACGATCCAAAATCCACTAAGGGTCGTGGTGGCGCCGGACACCGCTGTCAGGCAAGCCAACCAAGAATGCATAATCAAATTCCAATTTTAGTATTTGCGGAAATCATTCTTCTTATACATTGAATATTAAACAATAGAGATTTTACAAAAAAAATGAACGTAAAGTCAATAAAGGACTTAATACTGAATAATCCAAAATCCTCTCAGAACCCGGTGTCACAAGTGCATGAGCATCTACCGATAGGAAAATAAAATACAACATCCGTCCGAAATACAGTGGACAGGAAATAAATACAATATACCGAAAGGGACTACACTAGCTGCGGGTTGCCTAGAATAATGCCACTCTCCTAGTCCCAGAATCATCTGCGCTGCTACGCCCAGTAGGCTGCTAGAGGTACATATACCTGTGTAACAAAAATGCACAGAAGTGTAGTATGAGTACGTAAACAACGTGTACTCAATGAGTATCCCGCCTAATCTCGAAGAAGTAGAGACGAGATGGTCAACTTCGACACTTACAAGGGGTCATTTGATAATATACTAACCATGTGAGGAAATCATGGATTTGTATAGCAGTTCTAATTCACGAAGCCGAAAAACAGGTAAACACCTTCAACAAATAATCAAGGATTTTCAAGGTTTACTCTTTATTATCTTATCAATTTATATCAAGCCACGAAGGGCAATTTCACGTTTAAAATTCTCAAGAGACAAATAACATGCGCAAATCACACCGAGGCGACGGCCCGATCCAACAGAAATGTAAACTGTGCACTGCCGAGGGTCGAACGGCCCGAACCATAGATGCATCTATTTAATCTACCGAGGCGTTCGGCCCGTTCCATAAATAAACACATACCCTGCTCGCGAATCATGCATGTGACGCAGGTACACATAGGGATACATGCTCAATCAGTCAATTAAGAACTTATCGGGGAATATTTATCCAATTAAAATCAATTCTCCTTTAAAAAATTTTAAGAAATGAAGTTTAATCCTTTTAGAAATTCATTTACTAATTTAATGTGATTTAAGCAATTCAAGCTATCGATGGATTCACAAATAATTCAAGCATCACATGACCCATTGGTCCTAACTACCCGGACAATAGCATAATAATAGCTACGCACGGACTCTCATCACTTCATGCGTACATAGCCCCCACAATTAGGAGCACATAACCATTTAATTCACATATGGGGACATTTCCCCCTCACAAGGTTAGAAAGGAGACTCACCTCGCTCCGAAGACTCATAATCCGCATTCTACATTCTTCCGAAGGCTTGAGCCGACGCACATTGCACCAAAACTAGACAATTAATGACAAACTAATGAGAACATACTCAAATACTGGTTAACAATTCAAATTATACAAATTCCCAACTCCGCTTAGTGAAATGACCAAAATGCCCTCAGGCCCACGTGCCCGGAATCCGAAATTTTTCAAAGATAAAGCTTACCCATGACTTTACTAGCTCAAATATATAATTTACTCCTAATTCCATGCTCAAATTCGTGGCTAAATCCCAATTTATAAATTTCTAGGTCTTCTTCTAAAAACACCAATTTCCCACAATTTTCATGCCTAAATCCATGATATAATCTTGTATTTAACTTGGAAATGAGTAGGAGTAACTTACCTTGACATAGATGACGAAATCCCTCTTTGAAGCTCTCCAAAAATCGCCAAATGAAGTGAAGAAAATGGGTGAAATGAACAAAATCTGCCTTTAAAACAACCCCTCTGCCACCAGCGATTTTCGCACCTGCGGTGCATTTTCCGCTTCTGCGGATGTCGCTTCTGCGACTTTTGGCCGCTTCTGCGGCTTCCTTGGGCCTGGCCCCTTATCACATCCGCAGATGCGGTCCCGCTTCTGCGGAACCTTGACCGCATCTGCGGTCCACGAACCTTCGAACCATTCCGCTTCTGCGGCTCCCTCAACCGCTTCTGCGGGGCCGCTTTTGCGGTCCCATTTCCGCAGAAGCGGAAATACCAGCAATCAGCAAAACCTCAGCCTTCCCAAAAATCCATTTTCGATCCGTTAACCACCCGGAATCCACCCGAGGCCCCCGGGACCCCAACCAATCACACCCACCAGTCCCAAAATACATTACGAACTTGCTCGAGGCCTCAAATCACATCAAACAACACGAAAATCACGGATTACACCCCAATTCGATCTTTATGAACTTTGAACTTTCCAACTTCTATTTCCGATGTTTAAACCTATCAAATCGCGTCCGATTGACCTCAAATTTTGCACGCAAGTCATATTTGACATTACGGACTTACTGCAACTTCCGGAATCGGATTCCGACCCCGATGTCAAAATGTCAACCTCCGGTCAAACTTCTCAAAAACCTTCAAATTTCTATCCTTAGCCAAATGGCTCCAAAATGTCCTACGGACCTCCGAATTCACTTCACATCGCGCCCCCAACTCCAGAACTTACCATACCGGAGCTATTCATGTCTCGGAATCCCAAACGGACATCGATAACACTGAAATGCACTTCAAGCCAAACTTAAGAAATTTCTTCTAAAATGCTAACTTCCACAATAGGCGCCAAAATACTCCCGGGTTATCCAAAACCCGAACCGGGCATACGCCCAAGTCTGAAATCATCATACGAACCTGCTAGAACCTTCAGATCCTGATTCCGAGGTCGTTTACTCAAAATTCCAATCCTAGTTCATTCTTTCAACTTTAAGCTTCTGAAATGAGAATTCTCTTTCTAAATTAACTTTGAACTTCCCGAAACTTAATTCCGACCACGAGTACAAGTCATAATACCTGAAATGAAGCTATTCATGGACTCCGACTGCTGAATGGAGCGCTAGGACTCAAAACGACCAGTCGGGTCGTTACAATTTTAGCTTGCCACGTGGCTTAACCACATGCTTCACTACTCTCCTTTTAATATAATATAGATATAGATATAGATTAAAGCGTCATTTAAAAAACTCCTTCTACCTCTTCAGTTATACGTTTGCTTACAATTACAATATAAAGCCCGTAGAATGTCTATTAAGTTAACATTAAAGCGCCGTTCGAAAAACTACCTCTCCCATCTTAAATTATCCGCTTGCTTCCTAATAAAGGCAAAAAAAGTCTGAAAGAATTACAAGAAAATACACATGACTTTACACCATAACAGAAAATGGCTCATGCTTTTAAGTTTTACCCAACTTAGCCTATATTGTACATATTTTGAAAGCACTAGCAAATTCAAAACTTGTGTTCTTACAACCATTACTTCTAAAAGCTATGGAGTTAAATATGTGTTCTCACAACCATTTCTTTCACTCTCTCTTCTTCTCGCATCTTCTACATATGCTTCAAAGGGTCGTCCGCCATTGCTGCTTCTTACCCTGTGTCACCTGGTTGCAATGTAAGAAAATTGAAGAGTAGAAGTACACCATTGAAGGCCATTCAAAGCTTTGCTTTCGAAAATAGGATTTTTTGAGTTTGTTAGCTATTTGGATTGGGTGTTGTTCCAATTGATTGAAAATATCAAAAGGAGTGATTTGAAGTAGATTTGAGTTAAATTTTAGAAAAGACACAAGGAAGAAAACGAAGTCAGTTTTTTGTATAATTATGTATAATCTTGTATAATAGTGTATATTAGTGTATAAGCACATCTTTTACACTATTATACACTTTTATACACATTTATACAAGCGTCTGTAGACGAACTTATTCCACGATTTTCAGGTTCAATGCTTGTTCGAAATCAGTCCAAATCTCCATTAAATGATCAATAGCGAAGGGAAAATTGGTCCCTAAAAGTAAGGAATTGGTCCCAAATGGTTAATAGCGACCAGATAATCTGGTCCTTATAGCTTCCGTCGCTGAAGGTCATTAAGGACGAGATAGCGTACTGGTCGCTAAAACTATTTCGCGACCAGTTTAAAACTAGCCCCTAAAAAGTTTTTAAGGACCATTTTTCTGGTTGCTATTTGTATATTTTAGCGAATAAATTCCTGGTCCTTAAAATATTTTCACGACTAGTTTAAATGTGGTCGTTAAAACATTTCACGACCAGTTAGAAGCTGGCCGTTATATCTTTTCGGAGAAGTTTAAAGCTGGTCCCTAAGTCGAACAGGTCAGCACTACAAAGCTATAGATTTTGCAACCAAATTTTCTACTCCTAATAAAAAGGATTTAAGGACTAACAGTCTAGTCCCTAAAGAAACAAGTTACAAGTCCCTAAATCACATTCAATTTGCAACTACAAATCGGGAATATTAATAAATAGATGATGTTGCTTTCATAAAGCAATACCAAAAATGATCAACATTAGTTACTTGCACCGTACATCAATGATGTAAGCTAGTCACAATATTGTGTTCATAAACATTTAGCAAAAAACTACATATCACTAATGTACCTCGATTGTAATGTAAAATTTTCTTGAAATTTCCAACAAAATGATGTTAAATCTGTATGTCGTCAAAAATCTACTTCTAGTAAACTTCAATATCCAAAACCTATAGAAGAAATAAGAAATTTCAGTTAGAAAAACTATGTACCTCTAAGACCCATCACCCATGCTTGAAACATAAAAAGAGAGCCATTTTATGCTTGTTACTAACTGCTACTTGGTCCAGTCAATGTTGGATTTTTACCGGAAATTGCTTTCTTCTTGGAGTCACTGCATTTTAGTTGCCAAGTGTTAGTGATTGACAATTGATTTTAGTCACTGGATTTTTGTTACAGTAGCTGAACTCAGCTACTAAAAGATGTCACATTAGACAACTCAGCCAACAGTAGCAGATGATTGTTTATTGGCAATTTAGGAATCACATTAGACAGCTTTCTCGAGTCTAGTGCAGAATCGGCCTTCCAATTTGGCTGAGTTGAAATTGAACATTATGATAAACTTCAAAAAGACTACCATGCACATTATACTGCACATATCGACCCCCATGTGTTGGAACTCCTCTTATGTTACTACTATGATCACCTGAACTTGAATTAACAGACATATCTAAAACTCAAGAAACTAATAGAAAATTTTAGACCAACAACAACAATCCTAGTATATTCCCACCAGGTGGGGTTTGGGGAGAGTAGTCTGTACGCAGACCTTACTCCTACCTAACAGGTAGAGAGGCTGTTTCCAATAGACCCTCGGCTTAGGATTGTTTTTGTGTATGAAAAATCATATTTAAGCATATCTTAGCTTTACAAATCGAGTAATTTACAGGAAAAAGCCATTCACAAATAGGTGACATCTGCATTACCCTATTACTGGGACTGCTAGCATTTTATTCTCCTCAGTTCATGTTCGGTGCCAAGCCTTTCTTGCTTGTTCCATGTTATTCCTCGTCATAGTCTTCTTCACCTTTTCTCCCTGTTAGTTAAGCATAACTCTTTTTTATAGGTGCATTCTTCAGTGTCTTTAATGTGTGTTAAGACCATCTCAGTTTGTTTTATCTTCTCTAGGTTCATCTTAACCATTTCTTCCATTCATTAGCTTGTTTTTGCTTTCTTTTCTATTTCATCACATGTCTATTTTAATGTCCTCATTTCAGCAAGCTTGCTTACTAGTGGTTTTTTTTGGCAGTAGATGCCAATTATTATGTAGCAAATATTTTATATCCAATATTACTAAAGCCACTTCATCAAACTTCCCTTTGATGTCATTACGAAGCATCACATCCCCAATCACAAAACTGATACCACATACCTCCAGCCCCATATAGGAATCATACTGGCCTATATCTCTTATTCTTCATTTCTCGGAACAATCGACCCCAAATACCAAAGTTACTAGCTTTTAAGAAATTTATCTGTCCTCAATACGCTATTACTGCTTTCCTCTTTTAAGAAATTTATCGGTCCTTGTAACGACCTGACCGGTCGTTTTGATCGCTAGCGCGTCGTTCAGCAGTTCGAAACCATGAGCAGCTTTAATTCAGCCATTTTGACTTGTACGCGTGGTCGGAATTAAATTTCGGGAAGTTCGGAGCTGACTTAGAGAGGAAATTCTCATTTCAGAAGCTTTAAGTTGAAAGAATTAGTTAAGGTCGGATTTTTGAGTAAACGACGTCGGAATCGGGATCTGAAGGTTCCAGCAGGTTCGTTTGATGATTTCAGACTTGGGCATATGCCCGGATCGGGTTTTGGATGACCCAGGAGCGTTTTGGCGCCTATTGTGGAAGTTAGCATTTTGGAAGAAATTTCATAAGTTTGGGTTGAAGTGCATTTCATTGTTATCGATGTTCGTTTGGGATTCCAAGTCAGGGAGTATCTCCGTATGGCAATTCTGGAGTTGGGAGCGCGATCGGAAGTAAATTCGGATGTCCGTGGAGCATTTTGGAGCCATTTGGCTAAAGATAGAAATTTGAAGGTTTTCGAGAAGTTTGACCGAGACTTTTTGATATCGGGGTCGGAATCCGATTCCGGAAGTTGGAGTAGTTCCATAATGTCGAATATGACTTGTGCGCAAAATTTGAAGTCAATCGGACGTGATTTGATAGGTTTAATCATCGAAAGTAGAAGTTTGAAATTCTAAAGTTCATAAAGCTTGGATTGGAGGTCGATTCTTGGTTTTGGCGTTGTTTGATATGATTTGAGGCCTTGAGCAGGTCCGTAACGTGTTTTGGGACTGGTTGGTATGATTGGTTGGGGTCCCGGGGGCCTCGGGTGGATTCTGGGTGGTTAACGGATCGAAAGTGGAATTTTTGGAAGGGATGAAGGTTGCTGCTTCTGTCATAACCGCACGTGCGGTTGGTGGACCGCAGGTGCGAGACCGCAGATGCGGTCCTGGCATCGCAGAAGCGGCTCAGGTAAGCCAGGCCAGAAACCGCAGAAGCGGCCCCCAAGCCGCAGATGCGGCATGGAGACTGCAGATGCGGTCCCAGCTCTTTGGCCCATTTTCGCAGGTACGATCCCTCTATCGCAGATGCGGTACCCTGACCGCAAATGCGGAAAGTGCTGGAGGTAGAAAGTTGTTTTAAAAATCGGGTTTTGGTCATTTCTCTCATATTTTCTTGGCTTGGGCGATTTTTGGGAGAGCTTCAAGTGGGATTTTTCATCATCAACGATAAGGTAAGCTAATCCCATCCATCCTAAGTTAAATACATCGAATATGTATAGATTTTGGCATGTAAATTGGTAGAAATTTGGGGTTTTGGTATAAAGACCTAGAGATTCATATTCTTGGAATTTGACCACGATTTTGGGCATGGAATTAAGAGAAAATTATATATTTGAGTTCGTGAGGCTATGTGTAAACTTATTTTTCGAAATTTGGGAAATCCGGGCACGTGGGCCCGAGGGCGTTTTTGTCAACTTTCTGATCGGGGTTAGGAATTGTTATAAATTGGATTAATATGAGTAGTTTATTGTATATTAATGGATTTGCATGACTATTGGCTAGTTTTGGAGCATTGTGCATCAATTGGAGTTTTCGGAAAGGCTTGGAAGCCAGTTATGGTACTTCAGATCGAGGTGAGTCTCCTTTCTAACCTTGTAAGAGGGAATTGTCCCCATAGTTGAGTTAATTGGTTACGTGCTCCTATTTGTGGGGGCTACGTACGTACGAGGTGACGAGAGTCCGTGCGTAGCTACTATTATGTTTAAGTCTGGGTAGTCTAGGACCCAAAAACATGTTATTCTTGGAATAATTGTAATCTTATTGACAGTTTGAATTGTTTAAATCACATTGAGTTAGTAAATGAATTGCTAAAAAGATTTACCTTCACCTTCTTGAATTGTTAAAAGAAAATTGGTTCTTCCTTGGATAAATTGCTCTCTGATGTTTTCTTAATTGACTGTTTGAATGTGTTTATATATTGTGGAACGGGCCGAACGCCTCAATAGATTAAATAGATGCCTCTATGGTTCGCGCCATTCGACCCTCTGGCAGTGCACATTTTAAATATTGTTGGATCGGGCCGTACGACCTCGGCATGAGTTTCACATGCTTGTATTGCTTGCTCTGATATTTGTTGATACTAACATCTGCTCTCTCGGTTTGAGAAGATTCGTTAATTAATGGATTACAAATCCGGAGACTTTTAATAAAGTGGAACTTTTACCTGCTTAGTAATTTACTTAAATCTACTGTGGTTCTTAACAAATCCTTGAGTCATCGCATTAATATTATTATTACTGGACCTTTAGTAAGTGTCAAAGTTGCCATCTCGTCTCTACTTCTTCGAGATTAGGC
>NW_017678066.1:0-2832 GCF_001879085.1 Nicotiana attenuata
TCTCATATAGCAGCTCGTCGCGGTCCGGCCTCGGTTACGCCGGGACCGCGGCAATTCACCTCCAGGCCTTGTTTGTGTATTTCACATGGTTCATTTGGCGACTTTGGTGAGATTGACTTCTTTTTCTTTCATAAATGATACAAAACCACTCCATAGCCTTCTTCTACTGTATGCAACCTGAAAAACATGAAAAGCACCAATAAGAGCATTTTGCTATCACTTTTACAATAAAAACTCTACAAGAAGGTGGTTCTTTTGAGGCTTAATCATAGTTCAATTCACCTATTATCAACACCCCACACTTAAAGCTTTGCTCGTCCTCGAGCAAGTTGAACCACACTTCTAGGCCGAATCGCTCAACGAGTTACCCAATTTTATGTCACACCCGCCATTATGAAAGAACAACCTAAGCAGTGCAACTGTCACACCTCAGATACAGACTCTAATGCCATGCCACACACATGCTCACTCTAGTTACTCTATAGAGGTGAAAACTTGCTGTTTCTTCCTGAGTCACATGCCCTCACATCAATAAATTGAGAGAAGTTCCACACATATAGAATCAAACACAAAGAACTTTAGATAGAAAGAATTCACTCACTCTCAGCAAAGAACATTCATATGCCACACAGATACACCATAAGCTTGCCCTTAGTGTAATACTCTACTAATCGAGTTGTTTTAGTCTAAGATCAAGAGGTCTTTATTTGGTTGTAATGTAGGCTAAGGGACGGGTAGGATATATTTGGATATAGTGACTAACCTCCCTAAGCACTTTTAATACATTCTTCCTTTATTCCGATTTCCATGTTCAGCCCAGTCATCCTTCCACACTTGTTTCATAAGCTACCCCCGCTTTTCTAGGTGCAACTGGCTTTTCTTGCCATTCACTACTTTAGGACCACCTATTTGCAAGGTCCTTCTTCTATATTTCAATATATACATTTTTTTTAAAACTACCATTGCACCATTCAAGTATTTTCCTGATGCCCTTTTTCTACTCCCGTATCACCCCACACTTTGACTTTTACATGATCTTTAACAATTCAAGTGCTTCTAGGAGGCAAAGGGTCAAACAGTCAAGCTATTCAACACATGGATGTAGGTTATTGCAAGGTTATTGTGAGCAGGTGATTTTTGCCCTATATGAGTTACTCCCATAATTTCAAACAAAATAATTTCTTTTTATTATTTGAAATTTTGTGGATTTTTGTGGCATTTTTATGTTAATTTTTTGCATTTTGTCCGTGCATTTTAATTCATATAAAAATACAAAAAATATGCATTGCATTTAGGGTTTAATTTTACATATTTTTGGAACTAATAAGTAATTAGGAGTTTTACAAAAATACAAAAAAATATTTTATTTTGGCATTGTTTTCGTGGCTTTGAATTTTGTTAGTTTTTATTTAATTTGATATTTGATTAGTTTGTGATAATTGTTAGAGTTAATTAATTTGATTTGGTAGTTTAATTTAGTTTTAGAATTAATTTAGGGTTTAATTTAATTTTGAAAAAAAAAGAGAGAGAAAAAGAAAAGAAGAAAAGAAGAAAAGGAAGTTTAGTTGGTATTAAAATAGAATAGAAAAGGAAAGAGTTGGGCCATTTCAGGATAATTTTCGAAGCCCAATCGGATGTTGCTTGTAACCCTTCTGATCCCAGGCCCAATTCAATCTTACCCGGTCCAGCATCGGGGTGTAAGACAATTAAATGACGTAGTACTGAGGCCAAACTACGTCGTTTTGAGTTTAAAGTTAAAAGGAGATCCTGGCCTTCCATTTAAATCTGATCCAATTGCTGATATTAGTTCCCCCAATTCACTTAATAATGTCCGAAAGTCCCTCATTAACCTAAGACCAAACGTCCTCTTCTCTCATCTTCTCCGCCAAGCTCACACCGCCTTTGAACGACCCAGCCATGGTCGCCGGCGGCAGACCTCCAGTTTCAACCAAATCCTAACCACAGAACCCCCTTGACCTCCCCTTCCCCAATCCCTAACTAATGTCTTTCGAATCATCCTGAATCGAAGCCAATCTCAAATCTCAAAAGGAGCAGAAGAGCAGAATCGAACTTTCTTAAATCCTGCAAATTTCCATGACCAGTTAGAGCATCAATTGTTGTTTTTCGCGGAGTTTCAACAGGAACTCGCGATTAATACCAGTTTCGATTAAAACTTGGGATAATGGGGATTTCTTCTAAGCCATGGCAGAAGCCTGTCCGCCGTCGATTAGGTATTTCGAACCCTTATTGCTCCTGCTGCGAGTTCTTTGAAGCTTCGTCTGCTTTTTTTTTCTTTTTCTTCCCTCTCTCAGATTGCCAGTTATTTTCGCTAGTCCAGTTTTCTTCTTCTATTGGTTAGAGTTTGGTTTAGTGTTTGTTTGTTCTCCACTTTTATTCTGTGGAATCCTGTATTTGATGCTTAGTTGAAATATTAGTTTTGGACGCCCATGCCATTCTGGTGTGTTAAATTGTTTTGTTAAGGGCTGGGTTTATTGATTGGGTTCTGAAAGTTCAGAGGCCCAAAGGAGAAGGGTTAGCCCAATTGTCAAGCCAGGGTTTGGGTCCTGGGTCAACTTGACCCGGGTTAGTTTTAAGGGGTAAATATCAGGGTCTGGGAGGGTAGTTTAGGCATTTGAGGGTTAGGGAATATTTCATAACAAACTGAGAAGCTTCTAGGGTGGGGTTGGATTTGAATTTTCAGAATTTGGGTGGTAGAACTTGGGGAACAAGCTAAGAATCTAGGGACCCCTAAGCTAAAATGAAAACTTAAGAGGGGGTAAAGGGTAAATAAATGGTCTGCAGGGCTGCCCTATAGTTGAGCCTATATAAGGT
>NW_017678066.1:4030-12146 GCF_001879085.1 Nicotiana attenuata
TAGTGTTTTTTTTAAAACAGTTCTGCGTTTTGACTTAAATGGTTATTAGTGCTTGTTCAATTCCTGAACTTATAAAGGCCAATTGGCCTCAAATACTTGCGTTGATTCATGTGTTAGGTCACCATCTCTGGCCCAAATGTGATTGCAGATCCTTTGAAATCATGCCATTGACTGGCTTCACCTGAAGCCCGATATCTTCGTGTGCTTAGCCTGCATCAATGGTCCATCAAACCAGGCTTTATCAGTTGGGATTTTGGTCCGTTTTTTGTGCTGGGGTTAGTCCCCTTGTTTAAAATGATTAATCCTTTTCATGTGATCCATTGGTTAGTTTTAGTAAGATTTTTAACTATATTGAGCTCTAGCAAACTAAGCCTAATAATTAGAGGAGGCGTGCCCCATTATATAATCCAATCAATTGCATGGCCCTTATTTTATTTAATCTTGAATTGATCCTTAGATTCCGAGGCGTGCCATTTAGCAAATTCCATGGCCCTCGCAAAGTGCAAACGCGTAGTTGCTTTAGGCGCGTGTTTAATAATATTACTTTCCTAAATTCGGGTGCGCATTTATGTGACCCAAATCCAAATCTCAACGATGTTAAGATATGTCGAAAACTACGGGTGCATTTATGTGACGTGGTTCGAGACGTGTTTTAACGACGTTGCAATTCTCTTTAAAAGTAATAATAAAACCGGCTAAAAGTTAAAATTTGCACATAGTTTCATAATTGTTTATAATCAGATAATTAAGCCAAATATGACAGTTGAGGCGACCGTGCTAGAACCACGGAACCCGGGAATGCCTAACACCTTCTCCCGGGTTAACAGAATTCCTTACTCGGATTTCTGATTCACGGACTGTTAAACAGAGTCATGCTTTTCCTCGATTCGGGATTCAACCGGTGACTTGGGACACCATAAATCTCCCAAGTGGCGACTCTGAATCTCTTAATAAATGAATCCCGTTTCGATTGTCCTTTAATTGGAAAAACTCCCCTTATACCCTTTCGGGGGTGTAGTAGAAAAAGGAGGTGTGACAGCTCTGGCGACTCTGCTGGGGACAAGAATCCAGAACTTCGGTTCAGAGTTCGAGAATCCGAGCTTGGAATAATTGTTGTATTTGGCTTTGTTTAATATCTGATTTTATTACATGTTGGGGATTAATGTGCAAAATATTGCTTTTTACCGCTTTGATATTATTTGAATTGTATATATAAAACTGTTACGAAACCCCTCTCTTCTCATCTTCGGGGATGTGCTCGCTGGTCGAGACTCCCCATTATGTTAGTGTCATACCTTGAAATAAGAAAGAGGCTCGGACATGTTACTAAGCCGGATGATCTTTCGGGTCCCCGGTACGTAGCCCCCTCCTCGACTCGAGTTGTCCGCTCGGGTACACAGTCTAGAACAAATACCCAGGTTTTGAACCTAGAATAACTCAGCCTCATGGCGGATCCCTAGTAGGAACGTTTGTGTGCATCATGTGCATTTGCCTTAGGGGACTCAACACAGGGGTTGGGTCCGTCTAGGACAGGTGACCTGAAATGAAAACAGACCATCCTGATGCATCTTACGTACTGCTTGTACATTTATTTGCTTTGGACTCGCATACTGACCGGCTTTTTGATATTGGGGATTGTTGAAAAGGAAAAGAAGGAGAGAGAAACAGCGGTATGAGGGTTAAAGAGAGATAATTACCTGTTTGGAAAAACCAATGTCCAAATAGTGTCGAAACTCTGCCGAATTTTTGAGAAAAATAGAAAAAGAAAGGAAAAAAGAGAGTCTTGTTTTCAAAAAATAGATTGTTTTATTTGCCAATGGAAAAAGAAAAAAAGAGAGTCTTGTTTTCAAAAATAGTTTGTCTTATTTGCCAATGGAAAAAGAAAAAAAAAAGAGAGTTTTATTTTCAAAAATAGTTTGTTTTATTTACCAATGAAAAAGAAAAAAAAAGTGTTGTTTTCAAAAATAGTTTGTTTTGTTTGCCCGAACTACGCCAGTTTGATTCTCACAGGGTGTGGGATACGTAGGCAACCCCCATCGGGTCCAACTTCCCTTTTTTGCAAAAATAGCCCGAAAATAACAAAAAATTTATTTTTTTATTTGGAAATAATTAAGGTGACGCCATTCTTGTCAAAAATAGCCGAATGTCCCTAAAAGGGCGCCAGAAGGCTGCTTTTGCAAGAACAGCCACCTTTGGTCATTTTTCAAGATTTTGGCCGGTTAGCCAACACAGCCTTAAAATCTTCGTCCCCGAGGTGCTGAAAGGCCGTATTCGCAAAATCGGGTCTTTATTCTTAATTTGAAAAAGAAAAAGTGTCAACTTTGTTTTGAGTCAAATGAGTCTTGATTTTTGCTTAATCACCTTAATAAATGTGCAGAATGAGCACGAGCCCAGGTGTGCCAATAACAGTTAGGAACAATGTCCCTTTGGAGTCTGTCAGTTGTTTTGAGTCTGTACTTTCTTCCCGCTGGAGTCTGCCATTTGTTTTCGAGTCTGTATTTTCTTTTGTTGAAGTATGATAGTCTATTTTGGAGTCTGTATTTCGTTTTTTTATCAGAGTCTGTTAGTTTTTCAGTTTTGAGTCTTTGTAATTAAAGTATTTGCTTTTTATAAAATTGAAAATCCCAAATATTTCGTTATTTATTTATTTTCCAAGAACTACGCTTGGTCTGATTCATGCGGGGTCATGATACGTAGGCAATCTCCATAGGATTCGACCGTAACCAAATGAAAAGAAAAAAGAAAAGAGAGGAAAAGCAAGAGAGAAAAGAAAAACAAAAAGAGAAAAAATAAGAAACCAAAAGAAAGAGACAACGGTAAAACAAGAGGGAATGAGAAATAAAAGGCAAGAATGAAAGAAAAAGAGGAGTAAAATGAAGGAAAAGAAAAGAAGAAAAAGAGAGAAGTTTGCAATTGGAAATAGGGAAAAGGCCGGGATGACACAAGCAGTCGAGCAAATGCATAATAGAAACTGTTAACTGCTTAGGTGCATTCATTCCCAAATGTGCGATTACCAATATGTTAAATGCCCTAACGCTAACGTGATGGTTTCATTTTGTCATAAAATTTCAGAAGGGTGGTTGGTTTGTGGTTTTTAAAGTGGCAACTCTTCTCTACAAACACAAAGGCAAAAGGCAATGGCAGAGAACAACAGAACTGAGTGGGTTGATACCGATGCCCGAAAGCAGCTGGTTGAACTGGACAACGGGTTGGTAGAAGCGGTAAAGATGTTGAGACAACACGTGGCGGACATGTATCGGGCATGGATGACTGGGAAAGCACCACCCTCGCCACCACCCAGCTTCCTAGACGCTATCCTTACCCAAACTCCGGACGCAACGCCAGGCGATCCTCCACACTCTCCATATTTACCCACTTATCACAGCTTTCCCAGCCACCCTAGTAGCTCCATCATTCGCCGTCCAATTATCTTTTCCCAAAAGTGCCCTCCGATCACATCCACTGTTCTCGACAATGAACATCCGCCCAAAGCTCATAACGCCCAATATTACCCCTCCGAGGTTGCTCACAAGGTTCCCAACCCGCACAAGCAAGGCCCACGGGATGAGCCTCATGTTGAAAATGGAAAATTCACAGGAAGAGAAGGGTTAGATGGGGTACCCAGGAAGCTGAAAGGCGTAGAACAGTCCGTAAGGGACAAGCAAGGAAAGAGGGATCAGGGTAGCGTGGATTAGAAAGAACCGTCCGTGCCTCCTGACATTCGCCTACCCATGGGGTTTAATGTACCAAATTTCAGCTTGTATGATGGGTTTGGGGATCCGGTAGCCCACCTGAAGGTTTATTGCAATGAAATGGGAAGCATGGTAGAGGAAGGACTCAAATCTAACAAAATTATGAGTTGTTCAACAATTAAGGCGACCTCCCAGGCTATTCAAAACGGCACTGGAGGAGTATTGGGAAAGAAGACGAAAGAGGACATTGCAGTAATTGAGTCAAGAGCTTGGTCTAGGGGCCCATCGCCTTACCATACCCAGCCTCAACTCCAACCCCAAACCTATCCCCGAGCTCCACATACTCCACATCAGTATTATCCTCCGAACAATGTCCGGTCATATGTCCAACCACCAGGTCACTCTCTATGGCGAGCGCCAGCACCGTATAATGCACTCTTGCCTTCGCAGCATTTTTGAGCACCCAACAACTCTAGAAAACAGGGGCAGGGAAGAGAAAAAAGGCAAAGAAATAGTTTCACGCCAATTGGGGAGTCCTATACAAGTTTGTTTGAAAAGTTAAAGCATTCTGGCCTGATTGAGCCGCTCCTCGGCTATACTCCAGACCCATATGCAAAAGGCTTTGATCCTACTGTACGATGCATGTACCACTCTAATGTCCAAGGGCATAGCATTGAAGATTGTCGATCTTTGAAAAGGGAAATAGAAAAAATGATTCAAGATGGAGTAATTGTGATCAATGACAATGACAGGGAGCACACGAATCCTCTTGGGAACTTGTTGACTGAAGTTGATGATATTGAAGTTGGTAATGGTTTTGGCAATATTGATGCGGAACTCAGTGGCTAAGATACCGTGCTTGGTAATTTGAAAGACGTTCCATTGCTTGGTCAGTCAGAGAGGAGCTTTGGTGGCTTAGCTTGTTGTCATTTCTGTTGTTCGGGTTATTTCAGGGTTGTAATCCGGACATTGTCTTGTGACTCAAACCCTTCTATCCTTTTATTTCGTCTAGTTCCTTTAGTCGTAGTATCTCATTTAGTGTTATGTAGGTTTGTTTTAGGGTTGTACCCCATGTTATTTTGCTTGTTTTGCTGTTCAAACCCTTTCACCGTCTGTTTAATGCAATTCTCTGTTTTCTCCTATTTCTGGTCATTTTTGTTTAGTTCTTTTCTCCTCTTTACAATTCTTTTCATGCTGGTTCTAGTGACATGACATGCACGTATAATTCTCAGCCTGGTTTTAAAAGTTAGTTTGGCCATGAAGCAATGAAACAATGTTAAAGATATAGGGACACTTGAGGGAAATAAGAACAGATTTGGATTTTTTGAAGCCCGAACCGTGTGAAACTGGAGCAGATAAAACATAAAGAAACCCTAAAGGAAGCTTGCCAAATTGATAGGGGCGTTCGTGGTAGGGAAAGCGAGAGTGTTGTCCAATGGTGCTTTGTATTCAACAAATGAAAAGGCGAATGTGCGGATATGGTTATCAAATCTGGTACAATCAAAAGATGTTACTAATGTTTTCAGTGGTTTGTTTAAATTGTGTGGTTTGCACTTGGCATGTTTTGGAGACTGGAATGACGAAGGCATTTTGTTCTGCTATCTAAACACTTTATCCTTCGTTACCCCTTTGAGCCTTATTTATTTTCTTTCATACCCCTCTTTCGGAATCAGTAGCAAAGATCATAAACACAAGCGTGAAAGATAAGTAAAGGAAAAAGAGAAAAGAAAAGAGTGAAAAGAGAGAAAAAAAAAGAGAAAAAAAAGAAAGAAGAAAAGAAAAAGAAAAAGAGAAGAAAAATAAAGAAAAACAACAAAAACAACAAAACAACAAAAAGTGAAAAAGAAGAAAGAAAAGAAGAGAAGAGAAAAGGGAAGAAAAAGGAAAGAAAAACCACAACAACAAAGTAATTTCTATGACCTGAACTACGTTCGACCTGATTCCTTTTAAGGATACGTAGGCAGCCTCACGGTTCGGTCCCATCAAAATAAAAATCCAAAAGCCCCCAGGCAAAGAAACTGGGGCAGAAGTTGTGGTTATGTAAAAGATCTGATTCCAAAAGTTGTAAGTTTGAACCCATTCAAGTTGTTTTGAGACTTCGTGATACCCTTTCTTTCTAACCCTATCCAAAAGCCCACATTACGGTCCAAAGAAAGACCTTCCGATCAGTCTTCGAAGAATGCCAAGTCAACCAAGTAGAGGTGATTCATATCGGGGGCAACACTCCGGTCCAAACAAGGGAAATGAAAAATGAGAGAGTCTTATTGATGAAAGCCCTCACGGGTACCGCAAGGCGATGAAAGCTGAGAGAAATAAAAAAAATGAGAGTCTTATTGGTGAAAACCTTCACGGGCACCATAAGGCGACAATGAGTTGAGAGAAAGACCAAAATGAGAAAGGCTTGATGGTGAAAATCCTTCGGGCACTACAAGTCGAATAAGGATTGTGAATCGGATTGGATAAGCGGAGCATTGAAGCCCGGTTTCACGGCAAAAAGGTACAACAAGAGTTGAACATCAGGTTTGCTTAACGAAATAGGCCGCAGGTGCATGTCATGGTCATTAGAGTTAGTATCCACATCCGATAGGTTTCTACTTTGTAGTTTTCTTGTTAGGAATCATCTCTTTCCATTGTCCTCTCCTCTGTTCCTTTTGTCTTGTTTACTTCCTCTTCCCGAGTCAATTCGGTCATAACAAATGAGAAATGATTTCAAAATTTGCCACCAGCTTTCCAATTGCACAAAACGGGATCTGGCTAGTACATCAGAGTGTCATAAGTCAAGAAAGAACAACAAGCCCACTGGGTTGGTAACAATCAACATGCTTTGGGATTCGTGCAAAATACAAAGGTTTGGTAGATGTCGGTTCAGGAGCAATGCAAGAGATAGAAGGTATTGGATTCGAACGAGAAGAGGTATTTTTCTGGGTTAAGGTTTACAAAGGAAGTGGTTAGTCAAGGAACAAGCAGGGTCTTCAAATGGAAATCAGTTATCATGACAAGTGAAGGAGCAACGGACTTCAAGGCCGAGGCCAGTGTTTAAGCCAAGAAAGAACAACATATACACAGAGTGGGGGCAGTGGACGTGCTGTGGGATTCATGTGAGACACAAAGGTTGGGGAGGCGCCAGTTCATGCAGTGCAACAAATAGAGGATATTGGATTTGAACAGGAGAAGAGGTATTTTCTGTGATAAGGGTGACAGAGAAAGTGGTAAACAAGCAAGGTCTTCGAATGGAAACCAATCATCATGGGAAGTGAAGGAGCAATCTCCCTCAAAGTCAAGGCCACAAACCAACCACCACATTTTAAACTGACAAGATTTTTATTTGATTGAAACAGGGGCAGAAATTTCGTTTGTTTCGGAGAAACCCACCTCAAGGAAAGGCAGGCACCAGACAGGTTTGACGGTAAGTTCTCAGGACCCTCCTGGAAAATGGGACTTAGTTTAAATTTCAAAACAATCATGAGTAGCATAATTTAGCATAAATGTACCCCAAGGAATATAAGTTGGTTTCAAAGTTTACATGTTTAAAGTAGGATCCAATTAAGAGTTTTCAGGACCCTCCTGGAAAATGGGACTTAGTTTAAATTTCAAAACAATCATGAGTAGCATAATTTAGCATAAATGTACCCCAAAGGAATGTAAGTTGGTTCCAAAGTTTGCATGTTTAAGATAGGATTCAATTAGGAGTTTTCAGGACCCTCCTGGATAATGGGACGTAGTTTTAAGGTGTGTTTAGATAACAAGATATAGTGGAAGTCGTACCTTCAGTAGATATAACTTAGGTTAAAACTGTCTTTTAACTAGAAGTTGTCAGGACCCTCCTGGATAATGGGGAGTAGTTTAAGACCTTTTAGACAACAAATATAGTGGGAGTAATACCTTTAGAGGATACAACTTAGGTTCTGTCAGGACCTCCCTGGATAATAGGACTTAGCTTTCAAATTCTTATAATAGTTGGTAGAATAATTCAGTTTAACACTCATCCATGTGCCCAGCTACCAAACTGGGGCAGAAAATTTTCTTTGTTTTTGTCTATTTTTGTTGAAATCAGGTACCCATTCGGAGAACAGAGGCATACATTTCAAGTTTGGAAGTCGGGAGCCCGCCCGTATAACAGAGGAATACATTCAAGTTTGGAAGTCGGGAGCCCGCCCGTATAACAGAGGAATACATTCAAGTTTTGAAGTCGGTAGCCCGCCCGTATAACAGAGGAATACATTCAAGTTTTGAAGTCGGGAGCCCGCCCGTATAACAGAGGAATACATTCAAGTTTTGAAGTCGGGAGCCCGCCCGTATAACAGAGGAATACATTCAAGTTTCAGCAGTCAGGAGTCCGCCTGAAGAACAGAGGTATTACAATTCAAGTTTTAGTTTTCAAATTCTTATTAATATCTGGTAATATGTGCCCAGCTACCAAACTG
>NW_017678066.1:19868-24526 GCF_001879085.1 Nicotiana attenuata
GGATATGCTAAAGTGCCTTCTGAAACAAAACAGTGAGAAACAATTGCACATAGAAAGGCAAGAGGCAACTATTCGCAAGTTGGAGGCTCAATTGAGTCAAGTGGTTGGAGCTTTTAATGCTCAACAAGCCAATATTGAGGATAGTAGCCAAGAAGAGCATGAATTTGAGGTGTTAATTGGGGAGGTCAGAGTAGAACATCAACAACCTAGCCAACTAGAATTTGAGGATGTCAATGTTGAAGAAGTAATACTAGAGTCAACCAAGGACGTTGAAGATACAAATTTAGTTGACTCTAGTGTGATTGGTGTTGAGGAGGTTAAAAATCTTGAAGTTCATGTATTTGAGCGCGTTGGGCCTCATTCCAAACACTTCTCTATATTATGTTCAGACGGTGAAATGGAAATTCACCCTTATGAGCATAAAAAGGAGTCCAAGGAAGAGGTAGATGAGCCTTATATTTTGGATTTTTCAAGGCCGTCTAGGCAAGGTGACACTCCTCGGTCGAGATCCAACAAGTGCATAAGATTTTATCTAATTTTTGGCTCGCAAGAATTTGTACCGCCCCAAGAACATAATCATAAGCTTGAAGCAACATTTGGGGTTCAATTCATAAGCTCGAGGTGGAGGCAAAAAGTGATTCGCGTCGTGCCGCGACGTTAAATCAAGCGCTTGTTGGGAAGCAACCCAGCTTTATTGCTTTCTTTTATTTATTTTTTATTATTATTTTTTTAATTGTATTATTTTTGTAGTGTCAATTTTTTATTTTTTTAGGAGAATGGAAAGCAAAGGTATTGGAAGGATGCAACAGCAAACCAAATGGCTGGAACTAAGTGTGAGGTACCCGCACGAAGGACCAAGCTGGGGAGAAGTCTGAGTACCCCATGAGCTGTAGTGCTTCGGCCTTTGGCCTACCAGGGAGTCTCTTTTACCCTTTTTATTAGTTATGGTGTGCATTGGGTACAATGCACAATTTTAAGTATGGGGTGAGGAGATTGTCTGGGTGACTTTCTATGTTATTTTAGTTGTGTTAGTTTAATTAAATAATAATTTTTTTTAAAAGATTGGACTTTTCCCGACGATGGATCTATTAGACAATTTTCTTGAGGGATTTAAGTCTAAAAAAAAAGATTTTCTTTTGTTAGGTAGTGTAGCAATTCCCCCTTAGGTCTTCTTTGTGCCGCGGTTCTTTTCCAAGGGTTTTATTTGAACCGGGTGTAGTTAGTTTTTTTATTAGGAATAGGAGCCATTGTGTTGTGTTTTGAATTGAAGCAATATCTCTTGACTTTGTTATGCCTTGAGAATAGTGAGTACTTTGGTTGTGACGCTTAGGCTCAGTTTTTGACTCTTGTATAAGTACCTTAAATTGTATGATTTTAAATTTGCTTAACTGCTTTGACTAGAGTGTCTTGATGAATCCAATCCTGAGTGAGTTATGTGCCATGTGTGTGTGAGGTTTGGTATTATTCTGTGCATTGCATTTGATGCCTAGAACTTTTCCCGTGTGTTTGCAAAGCGAAATAGTAGTTTTATTCAGTCTAGGAAGTGATATAGGCATTTCTTTGTTGAGCCAGATATGTATATTTTACCCGCCTAATTGTTATGTATCGTAGTTAACCTCTTTGAGCCTATAATCCTTTTTCTTTGGCAACCACATTACAAGCCTTACCCATTTGCTTGAATTAACCATCTATTTGAACTTTTTCACCTCTCATGAGCACTTGAATTGTTATGAACTTTGTAAAAGTTAAAGTGTGGGGTGGTTGGTTTGGCTTTTGATTGGAACTGATTGAATAAGGAGAAAGGTGCATTGTTTTGAAAAAGGAAGAGCCACTTGAATTGAAAAAAAATATAGTTGGATTGTTGTGAAAAAAAAAATTCCTTGATAAGTGGTGGCTCTTGACGTTAGTGTGCTTAAAGAAGAATGGGGTAATTTACATTGATGTGAAGGTGGAATTTTGGTTTGACATAAGTATGGGGTTTGAATGTTAAAGTATATATATTGAAGTGCTTAGGAAAGTGTAGTCACTCTTATATCTAAATATATCCTACCCGTCCCGTAGCCTATATTACAACCAAATAAAGTCCTAATTGATCCTAGATTGAATGAGCTCGATTAGTGGAGTAGTACACTACGGGCAAGCTTATGGTGCATCTTTTGTCGCATATGAATGTTATTTCTGAGAGTGAGTGAATTCTTTCTATCTTGAGTTCCTACGTGTTCTTAAATTTTATTGTGTGGAACTACTCTCTTTTGTTGTGTGAGGGCACGTGATTCATGAAGTAAAGGTAATGTTAGTGACCTCTATGTTAGAGTAAGTAGGTGAGTTGTGAATAATGCGTGGCACTTGTGAGTCAAATCTTGAGGTGAAGATGTTACGCTTTTGTGCTTAGTCTATTTTAAATACTCTTGGTGTGCTGCGTAGGAGAATTGTTTAAAAAGGTCGTGTCTATAAAAAAAAGTGTACTTTGATTTCTCGAGGACGAGCAATGGTTTAAGTGTTGGGTGTTGATTATAGGCTATAATTGCATATTTTAGTCGCTTATTACACTCTAATTTACTGCACTTTAGTTGAGTTTGCGCTTTAATCGCTAGTGTTTTGCATTAACGGTGTGTTTTATGCCTTTTAGGAGTGATTTCGAGCTATATAGATGTTATGGAATGAATTCAAGTGATTTGGAGCTTTGAAGTCTGAGTAAAAGCCCAAGGAATTAAGCCGGGATCGTATTCGGGAGTCAAATTTGATAATTAAGTACGAACGAAGACTCGAGGAGGCATGTTGCGCACTGTCTAGTAAAATAGACATAACTTTTTGCTCAGAACTCCATTTGGACTCCACAATATATGGTTGGAAAGCTAACTCAAAGGGCTACAATTTTCATGTTTTACGTTTTTCCAAATTCCCAAACCGAACAGGGTGAAAAACGCGGTGGAAACCGCGACCGCGGAACTGACCGCGGCAGAAAATCAGAGAGCTTGTCTGGCCGCGGTCCTACCGCGTTTTGGCCGCGGCCGCGCCGCTCCAGGCGTCAAAAAGAAGTCCTATTTCGTCCGGGACAAGGTTATTTCGGCCCTAAACTATTCCAACTTGTATAAAAGGGGTCCTAAACCTATTTTGAAGAGAGGGGGACATATTTTGGACATAAATTAGACCTAAGGAGGCAGAGACACAAGAAGAGCAAGGCGGGGAATTCTTCAACAAGTTTTTCCTTCCTCTTCTTATTTTTCATTGTTGGTTATGACTTTTGATATTGTAGTTTTACATACTATTATGAATAGCTAATTTGTTATCTAAGGTTTTGGTGAAACCCGTTGGGGATGAATTGGTTGTTATATTAATATAGTTTTGAGTTGGTTGTTAATCTCTATTTGTTCAACTACGTTTTGATTTTTGTTAATTGAAAGGATCCTCAATTAGCCGCTCCTATTTAGTATGTATCTGCTTGAGAGAGAGTGCATATTTAGGTAGTTGTTTGAACAACATCACTCCCGG
The DNA here is from genome assembly GCF_001879085.1 of Nicotiana attenuata. Classification (NCBI taxonomy): domain Eukaryota; kingdom Viridiplantae; phylum Streptophyta; class Magnoliopsida; order Solanales; family Solanaceae; genus Nicotiana; species Nicotiana attenuata. The sequence goes on from NW_017678066.1 coordinate 23,361, forward strand.
AGTATAGGCGAGAGTCATAACCGAGAGTTTAGAGGTTGGATTAGAGATAACGATACCTCGGGTGCGATCTAAGTGAACTGTAATGCGAATCTAGCTAGCGTAGCTTGAGAGAGTGCGTCTAGTAAATTATCACAATTGCTTGAGAGAGATTTATGATAGCTGGAGAGTTCATGATTGATAAAGGCAACCAAGTCAATGCTATAAGAAACATACAACCGAAGGAAATCAATAACGGGGGAAAACCTATACCTTAGACCTTTATTCTAACTGTTTACAATTCAAGCATAGTTAGTTTTCAGCTGTTTATTTATTTTCAATCTTGTCTTCTTGGTGATATTAAACAGATACAGCTAAGCCTTAGTTCTCTGTGGGATTCGACTCCGGACTTTAGACCGGATTATATTTGCAGCGACTGCTTATCCTTTTTAGGACTAGAGTTGGGCGTGATCAAATTTTGGCGCCGTTGCCAGGGAACTAACGGTGTAGTTGTAGCTGTATATATTTCTAGGGTTCAAGTTTGAAATTTTAGTTTGTTTTATTTTTTTTGTATTTTTTTATAACTGTTGATTTGAGAAACATGGCATCTTGGAATTATGGGAATTTAGGTGTAGATAATTCTACTATTGATCTCCATACATATTGTGAAGGAAACCACCCGTGGCAAAATTTTCAAAACGTTCCTGAGAGCGAGTTATGTGCACCAACTCAATCTTATTTGTGGAATGTGTGTGATGTGTGTGGTGGTAAAAATGGTCACCTTCATGGTTGTGCTTATATTTCTTATTTTCCCCCAACCCCTTACTATGATGGTTCTACCTTTTCTTGTGAAGTTAATAGGAACAAAGAACCTGGGAATGCGGACTTGAAGGAGATCAAGGATATGCTAAAGTGCCTTCTGAAACAAAACAATGAGAAACAATTGCACATAGAAAGGCAAGAGGCAACTATTCGCCAGTTGGAGACTCAATTGAGTCAAGTGGTTGGAGCTTTTAATGCTCAACAAGCCAATATTGAGGATAGTAGCCAAGAAGAGCATGAATTTGAGGTGTTAATTGGGGAGGTCAGAGTAGAACATCAACAACCTAGCCAACTAGAATTTGAGGATGTCAATGTTGAAGAAGTAATACTAGAGTCAACCAAGGACATTGAAGATACAAATTTAGTTG
>NW_017678067.1:0-16776 GCF_001879085.1 Nicotiana attenuata
GAGAGAGATACCCACTGACTGCCAAAACATGCGTATTTGAACGATTGATACAGTTATGATTCACTACACTACAGAAAAATCTATATTTTGAATCTGAAAGAGGGGGGGGAAGTTGCCGGCGTTCTCAGAGCGGTATTCATTTGTGTATGTACTTGTCACTTTTGGATATTCCCCTCTATAATAATTAGACTCACCTGGATCCAAGGGTTCTGCCTGGTATCACATGTACAAGTTAGGATAGAAAAATCATTGGTTTACTTAGACGGAGTATGTTCATCATCTTTTGAGAGAAAGGAAATAAAGAGAGTAGTGCTTGCCTCCTTTTCGCCCAAGCTTCCAGAGCGGCCAGAAAATGCAGTTGAGCCCTGTTTAACATCCTTAGATCAATCACGAACAGATTCATAACTTCCCTCCTCATTCTTGCACCCTTTGTCTCGTTGGGTTTTGGCCATTAGACCACATAGCTATAAGTACTCAAGTTAGGAAAGGCTACAAGCAAAAACTTATCTTTTGAAACAAGAAATTTAATTTCAGGGTATATCCGAGAAGTTAAATAGGAGAATCTAGAAAATTAAGATGAACAACTTTGGAACAAGAAAAAAGTTTCAGGCTGCTTCAAAAGAGAAAACTGTATCCCTTTAATCAAAACTTGTAGCCCGTAACAACTGTAAAGAAATGTACACATGAAATAACAACCCATAGTAAAGATGAAAATAGTTGTAAATCGGATAAAAACTCACTTTCAATAACTAACCCATAAGTAAATCTGAAAAGCAAGTTTATTTCCAGGCGAAGATGTCACTTGTTCCAACACCACCCTGAAACAATTAAAATGCAAGTGTCATATTATTGTGTACTTATCTGGTCATTACACCTTTAGAGCTTTCCCCACTGAAAAGTACTGTTTGACCTAAAATGGTAATGATACTAAGGAAGTTTCATTATGATTGATTAATGTTGAAAACAATCTATTACCACCAAAAAGGGAAGAAAAAAAAAGGACATGAGGGGTAATTGTACACAAAAGGATGTGGATCAGTGGATGAGAGCGGCAAGTACAATAAGGAAAATAATGAAACTTCTTTTTCCGATACTTATTGTTAAATTATCCAAAAAAGAAGGGTTTCGATACCTTTTTGCAACTGTTGTTGTGTCTTTCTTCCCTTGAAAAGTTGTCCAGTAATAATGAATAAGAAAATGCCCAAATGGCCCGAGTAAGGCAAACTGCAAAAAAAGCTGCACGCAGTTATGTTTAGCAGCCAATGAACAGTCCAGATAGCAACTATGTAATGGTAAGCAAAGGAAAAGATATAAAGGATACATTCAGAAATGAACCTTGAGGATGGAAGTAAACTGGAACAATACGCACATAACAACTGGACTAACCTCAGAGCTCAAAAGTCCTAATATATGCTTACTTGCTATTTGTTTGTTCTGTTCCATTTTCTCCAAACACGACAGACACACAACTCAACAGCAGCTAAAAGACATTGAAGGCGTTTTCAAGAAACGCACTTTCATACCAATCTTCAGTTTTCTCAAACTTTTACTTATCCTACTGATTCTTTTAATACAGTGATAACTCATTAAGTTCCCGAAGCTAGTTTTAGATCCCAACTACTTTTTAACCTATGTTCGCGGACGATCTCCAAAACAGCTGCCGTCCCGTGTCGGATCCGCTTCAAAATGCACATTTTTTTGGAGGATCAACGGCACGCACAATTGACATTTTTTCGGAGAGTCCGAGCAACATGAGCTGTAAGCGGGGTTGACATTTCGATGTTCATTTTAGCAGAAAAACCTCTTCTTCTAAGCAGGGTAAGCCTATTAGACAGACCTCACTAGACTCCATGCCAGAAGCTTTCGCACGGATAAAGGATATGAATAGGGTGATTCAATCCGGGGAAAAGAAGAGGAAGAAAGATTCCCAACAAGACAACAGATGTTACAAATCCTTTGCAGCTCATACTCAAACCATTGTAACAAAATTGATTTGCAAAAGTTTTTGAATTTCTAATTAATAACAAGAAATTTAAACAACAATTTACTCAAAGTATAAGAAATCAGGAACTCTCTTGAGCAAAGGATTCATCAGACTATCAACTTAAGCTGACTGTTGACGAGGATCAATAGTGTGAAGAGTTGGATCGAGGTTTAAAGCGTGGTTATGGCGGGAATGTGCCCTAATCCCTCGAAGGATGACCTTAATGTAGACTTCTCTCTTTTCTAGGTTTTTTTTGAGTGTTAAAACTGTAATTTTCTTTTGGCCAATGAATGGATCCGGCCCGATTCCTAATCAATAATGGGATTCTGGGCTAGAGAAAGGTTTTGTGACATGAACGCCCAATACTATTAGAAAAATCGTTATATTTTACTATGACTTTCTTTAGTATTACTTTATTTCTTTGATTTATCTTTACTTTCAAATTGCGATTTCAAGTTAGTAACTTCTACTTTATCCTTTCTCGGTTTAGAAATCCATCGAGCTTTTACAATCCATTTTTTTCTGAAATCTAATAGAAATTTCTCTCTTAGTGAATTAATTAAGACGGTTCATAATAAAAATTTTGACTAAATTATGTGATAAGACCAAAAATTGGGAATGACAACAACAACAAACAACATAGACCCAATGAACATAGAATGACAGTCTTATATAAGATAGATTGACCTGGTTTGTCTTTTGTAGGAGAATCATATGATGAGGTCTTTACATCTCTCGGTATCACTACATGTAGACGGGTGTCCCCCCCCCCCCCCCCACAACATCAATAAAATTGGAACTTCATCAAAATTGAAACAGGACGAGAGTACAGTGGGTTACTATAGCTTTATAAAGCAATAAAGTCGGACAGTAAAGTTATGAAGTATTGTCTGCTTTGGTAGTCATTACTGATGATGTTTTCACAAAAGTGTACAAAGAGGCTAAAAGTGATCATAAGTTGACAAATACAGTATGATTACTAGGATAGTGCGCTAAAGAATCAGGTTAATCTTAATCAAAAAAAAGCAGAATACCAAGAACATGCATGAATAGATCAGGCAAAGCCGGAAAAGTATTTATGTAGCCTTTTTACCTTGCTTCGAAGCAAGATGCAGAATATAAAGTTAATAAATGGGAAAACATTCATCAGCAACTTCAGATTTCCACAGCACACACAAAAAGGATGGGAAAAACGAGAAGCAAACGGTGTATTCAAAAGGAAACATGAAAACAGTACCATTTCAGAAGAAGGCGTCTGACTTGAAGTCTCTTAATGCCAGTGATCTTTTGAAGCCACTAATATCACTGATCCTGACAAAAACTGCCGCTGTTATTGCCTTGCAAATTATAAATTGCAAACACTAGAAATCTATAACCGACAAAATCGCAGTACAATTGAAGCTAAAAAAACCTTAAAGTACATTTTGATGGCATTGAATCGGAAGATAGACTGGCTTGTCAGAAACCCGATGTCCAAACCTGAATGTATACACAAGAATCTCCATCTAAGCCATCTTTTGTCAATCCGGGGCAATACGAGTGGCATAAGCTATTTCTGATAAGACAGGTTTCGAGAGAAATTTGGAGACTAGCCGATGATTGACCCCGAAGAGAATGACCGGTTCGGCGACGCCGGAATAAGAGGATGGAGGGGTTCAAAAAGCGAGTAAGGGACGGGAGAGAGGAGGCTTCGAAACAAAATAACCCACACCATACACTTGAATAAACTAGCATCTTAATTCCCAAAACTTAGTTAAAGTCAACTACAAGAATCTTTTATATTTCTTCTATATAATCAGTCCATTAATACACCACCACACATAAGCGTGATGTTGATGAACCTTCTACTTACTACAGGAATACATCGAATTCATCATAATATTAAACTATTTCTTTATTATATATGTGTGGCTGTTCAGGCCAAAACTAGGCACACCTCAACTCCAATTGCATACTTGATAGCTCTCACCGGAGCAAAATGCAAGTACCGTCCTAACTATCAAGATTGTAGCCCGATACAAAGAGATCACCTAAATTTTTAGCCTCGTAGTTTACATGATCCGTCGTACTTCATTTGCGACCAGTCCACACCGCGGTAAGGGATTTTAAGTTATATGCACTAACAGTCTAATGAATTTTTTATACCATGAGTGTAAATTTAAACATGTGTATAGATAGTTAAATGACCACTTATTAATGATTAACAATCAATGATCAAATAGAGTTACGTGCAATTACCTTTCTTAATCGGGATTATACATTGACGTATGTTTTGCAAAACTCATATAAAGCAGAGTTAAACTTAAACGCACACTTAAAAAAAATATTAAAAAAAAAAAACTAGGAGGGAGAGGGAAAAAGCTTTGGAGATTCATTTGTTCTTAAATGGGAACTTTTCAAATTACAAAAAAAATCACCCACATCATGAATGAACTAAAAATTCGAAAATAGCGCAGAACCCCACTTAAAAATTAAGAGAAAATGAAGCAGAAAGAAAGAGAGTTAGTCAAGAAAAATGTTCATAGAAAGTAGAGAAAAAGGTGAAGACTTTGTTCTTAAAGGATGTTGCTGAAGTTGTACCAAAGTATTTTTGCAACCCTTTTTTGAATTGAACCCCATTCTTTTTTGCTCTTCTTCAGTTCATCAACCGTACCAAGAAGAAAAGTTCGATCTTTATTTGACTATTTTCAGTCTTTCGCAGTTGGTTTTCAGCTAAATTATTAGAGGGAAGAATAGTGTGTTATGGTATGCGGGACCCATTTGACCATGTAATTTAGAATTTGGAATTTAATTATGGTTTGGCATTTCGAATCGTTTATTGATAAATGCGAATTGATTATTTGTTATCGAAAATCGAAATCGAAAAAATCGAAACCTTACTAGAACAATAACGATAAAGCATATGTACAATCATAATTCATAATAATTATCGATAAGGGTTCAAAATCGAATCGATAAATCGAATGCCACACCCCTTAATTTCATAATATTCATTCTCTCCAAATTTAATGTGACATTTCTTTCTTTGTCGAGGATTTTATTTTGTGTCTCATACAAACTTACCATTAGTTGTGGAGGTCTCTTTTATTTCTCAGCATTATTTGTGGACATATACTATACAGCTGGGTCCACAAAAATTTGGAACCACACAGTTGTGTACAAAAAAGAGCCCCACAAACTAGTTTTCAGCTTGGTGCGAGACACAAAATAAAAAATTTCCTTCTTTGTCACATATAAAATAGCAGTCCGGTGGCACAAAGCACCGTCATTCACGGAGGGAAATGATTAAGCAATCTCTGATTCAAAAAATTACTATATTAGTAGTTGATTTTACAGTCTCGAACCCGTACTCAAGTATGTCACGCGACAGATAACTTCACCGTTTCTATCAAGGCTTTCTTCCTTAGTACGTCATTCTAATTTAGAAATAATTTAACTTTAAATATTAATATATATATATATATATATATTATATATAATATATATATATATATATATATATATATTATATATATATATTATATATATATATAACTTCATATTTTTTTAAAAACTTGGTAATCTCTAGTCAAACCCTCATAATCAATTGGGGACACAAGGGTGTATAGTTTTACAGTAAATATTTTTCTTACTATCCAAATGAATTTTATATGTGATAACAGGTTAATTAACATTTTAATCAGATTACTAGTTAATGCTTATCAAGAAATTTACTTGTAATTACTTAATGAGTAATTTGATTTATTTAAATATATTTTTACACCGTCAAGTGTATATAACTTAAAATCAATAAATTTTGAGTAGTGTAAAGCGGCCATTTGGAGATGTGATTAAATTTGAATTAGAGGAAGAAACCCATGATTTGTAAAGGAGATGTGCTGTTTTAATTCTCAGACTTGTGATTGAGTTGAATGATTCAATTTGGGATTTGGTTTGAGTATAGTCTAATTTATTGTAATTCTAGCTATGATCTTGGTTTTTGGATTCACACAGCAGTAGGATATGAAAATCTTATTAAATTTTGAATGTAAGCATGGATTGGATTTCCATAGCAATATATATATAGGTTTCTTAAATTTGGATAGTTCATGAGAATGTCACTTATTTATAACTAAAATCAATACAGTTTCAACAAAAACTAATTATCTTTGGGAAATGCACCTGTTGACTATGTTGCACGAATCTTAAAAAAGAATCATCGGGTGTTGCGGATACTCTAAAAAATAGTATGAGTCAGATCCTCCAAAAAACTATGCATTTTTGGAGAATACTGTATTGCCAAATATTTTGGAGGTCAAAACAATATAATCTATTGATGAGTTATATTCAAAAATTCACACCTCTACCGCATACTCTTATGGATTAACACAAATACAATGTAACTTGAGTCTAAAATCTTAAACCTAACAATATCTTTAAAAGGAAATTATTGTATCATTACTACCTAAAACATACTCCCTCCGGTCCAAAATAAGTGATTTTTTAGCCTTTTTCTTGTGGTCCAAAATAAGTGATTTTTCCAGATTTCAAGAATGAATTAATTATTTTTTTTTCCTACATTGTCCTTGGAGTAAATAGTGTTGGAATATGTGTTAGGAGTGTTTATGTGAGATAGTAAAGGTTAATATGGTCAATTCTATTGCTAATTAATGCTAAAAGGTGGATTTCTTAATCTGTGTGAAAACATCTAAAAATCCACTTATTTTGGACCGCAGGAAGTAGTAAGTAATAATTACAAATATACTAACAGTGCAAAAAGTATTTATATTTCAATGTATTTAAGTTAAGTTAAATTCATGTAATTAATGGGCTTGAAATCAAAATTATCTATGAGGTCCCTAATTGAAAAGGCTGTCCAGATTTTCGGTCAAGCTCCAATAGGATGTGGCGAGCAATTAAGGGACTAGGAAAACATTGCAAAATTAAGGGCAATTGACTTTGTATAAATACTAAATACCAATTGACTTAAGTTTCATTTCAAGTAACAAAGTTCTCATCGATTCTACATTTCGGCGGAGCTAGAAGCCCGGCTACGGATTCGGCAGAATTCAGTAACTTTTGCTCAAATAGTAAATTTATATTAAAATTTTAGGATCCAGTTATTAGTACTTGAAATCGTCGTTCTAAAATTTAGAACCCATAAAATCGAAATCCTCGCTCTGCCTCTCGGGTAGACACTACATGGAACTCGGAGTTCAGGGTTGGTCACGCCCAAGTGCTCCATCATCTAGTACTTCACTTTGGCCACTAGCAATAAGCACATCTTTATCATTAGCATTCTTAATGTTATAGTTACCGAAATCTCCATTGCCATCTAAACTTGTATGACCATGTGGACTATGGCCTTCAACACTTGCTCCTATGCCAGGTCCTACACCGAAAATCGGCTTGCTACCCTGAAGCACACCAAAATCAGGCGGTAAAGGGGGCGGGTAATGCGACTTCTGTTCATAAACTGCTTTTACCATTGTTCCAAGGCTCCTAGCGTCTATGGATAAAGCAAGTGCACTAGCAACAAGGACGAGGAGAAGACTCTTTGTTGCCATTTTTAGGAGTTGAGGGGACAAAATGATGTTTGGAGTACTATGAGAATTTTGGTTTGGGAAAGTGAAATTTATAGATGTTGAGAATTCTTATAAAATAGGGGTTAGGAATGCTTTTATTCATGCATTTCCTGCATAAAAAACCAACTAAGTCCTTACCAAAAGATACTCTCATCCTCACCCTCTCAACTTCATGATCAACCTAATTCTATCTTGAATAATATTAAGTTGAATAATCGGATGATGCCACCTAGGAGTAGGGGAGAACTAGAGTATTAGGTACGGTTTTGGAGATTTTATATTTGTATTATAAAGTTTATTAAATAGTAATATTATTTAATTGCGAACCTAGTAGCTAAGATCAATTATGAGTTTGATGGCAAGTTTAGAACCCATAAATTTTAAATTTTGACTCAGTATTTGCCTAGGAGACTCCGGTGTCATAGCCTTCCTGGCATTTGTATGAACCTTATAATAACTTGTAGATAATGCAAATTCTAACAAGGCTTTAAAGTCAGGCGAGGAATGGCCAAAATGGCTGAGGGAAACCAGAAAATGGATGAAATTATGGAAATGGTGGTTTCGGATTTGGATTTGGAAAGGGGCCAGAAGGAAGGAATATTCTCCGGAAAAGGAAAAGAGGAACTAAGGAAGGACGTGTAGTATGTTAATAATCTGTATTGCTGTAAATAAATAAAACAATAATCTTTCTGAAAACAGAAACAGAAAGTTAGTAGAAATAAATTCTGAAAACAGTATTTGATCTTCAAAATAAATTTTGAAAACGGTATAGGACAAATCGAGCACTGAATACACAGTGTGTCCTTAAGGAAATTATTCCCCTCAAGTACCCGAAGTTCTGGAATATATCCTCCCAGGATAGAACGATTTAACTCACCGAATTGTTGGTACCAAAAACGCTGATGAACAGCGAACCACTCGAAGGCTGTAAAACACACTGGAATTTTTGTGCAGAAGAAGAAGAAGAAGATTATCAGAAAATTTTATAAGTAAATATTCTGGGGTTCGAAGAAATATTTATAGCCAATTTGGTACTGTTTCTGAAAAGGTTTGCAACCTTTCAGAACAGCCATAGCTGTTGGAACAGGTTTGACATTAAATTAATTAATTAATTAAATATTTAAAAAGAATTTTGTCCAAAAAGGAATCCGAATCCGAAGCCGAAGCCAAGCCGAGCGAGCGACGACGATGGCGGCGCGAGACTTGCCTTCTTCTTAACTCTTTAAGAGCTAAAAGATGAGCTTCTCTTTATATACACAAAGATTTTCTTTCCTTCTACCAATGAGGGACAAAGTGCATTAGTAAAATGAACTCATTCAAAATTTCACTTCCCTCCAGTTCTTTTCCCACCATTTTCCATTCACACCTCTTTTGTTATTAATAAATAATAACAAAATCCAACAATCCCCCACATGAATGGGGAATGGCTATAAACTAAAAGGAATGCACGGACGTGTGTGTGTTTTACATGCAAGAATTAATTGCATCTGGATAAGTAGGTTTCCCTTTGAACTTTCCGTAGTGAACTTATATCGGATATACTCGGTCAATCAGTAGATTTGATATCTTTGAACCGTCGAGCTTTGTTGTATACCTAGACAACATAAGTCATACAATCAATCCTTAACCATCTATGTTCTCACGGTTGTGTTCGTTTCAGCCATGAACACCGCCTGGTTTCATGAGTGCTCAGAGAATGGGCCTTTACTTTCATTCCCCTCGAAGCGACTTATACTTCACACTCATATAGGTGATTCCTAAACGTGTAATCCTAAATACACACTATCTGGTCATATCCTGCTAGACTTAGCAAATCATTAAAAAGCTTTAAGCTTTATTGACTCATCAAAAAGCCTTAATGCTTTACCTCGTTTTTGAACATTGTCTTCATCACGACAATAGGTTGAGTTATTTGACAATGTTGAACCGTCATTCATAACTTTGTTTGATCTCTTTGAACCTAGCTCTTGGGATCTCCAGTCTGCTAGGTAGAGTTACCGCCATGATGACTTATCCTAGGCCTTTAACCCCATTCCCTTTGATGATCTTTCAACTGCCTCTCTAGATAGGCCTTTTGTTAGTGGATCCGGTACGTTATCTCTTGACTTTACGTAGTCAATTGTGATAACACCACTAGAGAGTAGTTGCCTAACGGTATTATGTCTCCGTCGAATATGACGAGATTTTCCGTTATACATAACGCTCCCTGCCCTACCTATTGCTGCTTGACTATCACAATGTATACAAATAGGTGCCAAAGGTTTGGGCCAAAATGGAATATCTTCTAAGAAATTCCGGAGCCATTCAGCTTCTTCACCGGCCTTATCTAAAGCTATGAATTCAGATTCTATTGTAGAACGGGCGATACACGTTTGTTTGGATGATTTCCAAGACATTGCTCCACCCCCAATTGTGAAAACATATCCACTCATGGATTTAATTTTAGATGATCCGGTGATCCAATTTGCATCACTATATCCCTCGATCACGGAAGGATATTTGTTATAATGCAAAGCATAATTTTGCGTATGTTTCAGATACCTCAAAACTCGTTTCATTGCCATCCAATGTATTTGATTGGGATTACTTGTAAACCGACTCAGTTTGCTAATAGCACATGCTATATCTGGTCGAGTACAATTCATGATATACATCAAACTTCCCAATACTCTTGCATAGTCCAGTTGTGAGTCACTTTCACCTTCATTCTTTTGAAGTGCATAACTCATGTGAATTGGAGTCTTGGCAATTTTGAAATCCAAATACTTGAACTTGTCAAGTACCTTTTCAATGTAGTGAGACTGTGATAATGCTAGACCTTGTGGAGTCTTGTGAATTCTGATTCCTAAGATCACATCAGCAACTCCTAAGTCTTTCATGTCGAATTTGCTAGCCAATATGTGCTTTGTAGCATTTATATCTGCCATACTTTTGCTTATTATAAACATGTCATCAACATATAAACAAACAATGACTTCATGACCTGGAGTATTTTTAATGTAAACACATTTGTCATACTCGTTGATTTTAAATCCATTTGCCAACATTGTTTGGTCAAATTTTGCATGCCATTGTTTGGGTGATTGTTTAAGTCCATAAAGCGACTTAACAAGTTTGCACACTTTCTTTTCTTTACCAGGAACTACAAAACCCTCCGGTTGTTCCATGTAAATCTCTTCCTCCAATTCTCCATTTAAAAAAGCTGTTTTAACATCCATTTGATGGATTTCAAGACCATACACGGCCGCTAGTGCCACTAACACCCTAATAGATGTTATCCTTATTACAGGTGAGTAAGTGTCAAAGTATTCAAGGCCTTCCTTTTGTCTATAACCTTTGACAACAAGTCTTGCCTTATATTTGTCAATAGTGCCATCAGCTTTAATTTTTCGTTTAAAGATCCATTTCGAACCTAAAGGCTTATTTCCTAGAGGAAGATCAACCAATTCCCATGTATGGTTATCCAAAATTGATTGAATCTCACTATTGACTGCCTCTTTCCAAAATGCTGAATCAGAAGACCACATAGCTGCTTTAAAAGTTTGAGGCTCATTTTCAAGCAAGAATGTCACATAATCTGGTCCAAAGGAAGTAGATGTTCTTTGACGTTTGCTACGCCTTGGATCTTCTATACTTGGAGTATTTTCCTTTGGTTCTTCCCGAGGTCGTTTAGGTCTTTCACTTAATGACTCGCATTCAGTTTTATACGGATAGATGCTTTCAAAGAATTCAGCATTATCTGATTCCATTACCGTATTAACATGAATCTCGGGATTATCGGATTTATGAACCAAAAACCGACATGCTTTACTGTTTGTGGCATATCCAATGAAAATGAAATCTACTGTTTTTGGTCCGATTTTAACCCTTTTAGGTAAAGGAACTTGTACCTTTGCTAGACACCCCCACACTTTGAGATATTTCAAGTTGGGTTTTCTTCCTTTCCATTTTTCATATGGAATAGATTGCGTTTTGCTGTGAGGTACTCTGTTGAGTATTCGGTCAGCTGTAAGGAGAGCTTCCCCCCACAAACTCTGCGGTAATCCGGAACTTATTAATAAAGAATTCATTATTTCCTTTAATGTCCGATTTTTCCTTTCCGCAATTCCGTTGGATTGAGGTGTGTAAGGTGCAGTAGTTTGATGGATAATTCTATATTCCGAACATATTTCTGCAAACGGAGATTCATATTCTCCACCTCTATCACTTCTAATCATTTTGATCTTTTTATTCAATTGATTCTCCACTTCATTCTTGTATTGCTTACATGCTTCAATTGCTTCATCCTTACTATTAAGCAAATAAACATAACAATATCTAGTGCAATCGTCAATAAAAGTAATAAAATACTTTTTTCCACCTCGAGATGGTGTCGACTTCATATAGCAAATGTCAGTATGAATTACGTCTGATGGATTTGAATTCCTTTCAACAGACTTATAAGGATGTTTTACAAACTTAGATTCAACACATATTTGACATTTCGATTTATTACACTCGAATTTAGGCAATACTTCTAAATTAATTAACTTCCGCAAGGTTTTATAATTGACATGTCCTAAACGAATATGCCATAAATCATTTGACTCCAATAAATAAGAAGAAGCTGAAATTTTATTCATACTGTCAACAACCATTACATTGAGTTTGAAAAGGCCCTCTGTGAGGTAGTCTTTTCCAACATGCATTTCGTTCTTGCTTATAACAACTTTATCAGAAACAAATACACATTTGAATCCATTCTTTACAAGTAAATAAGTAGAAACTAAATTCTTCTTAATAGTAGGAACATGAAGAACGTTGTTGAGCGTTAACACCTTGTCGGAAGTCATCTTCAGGAATATCTTCCCATAACCTTCAATCTTGGCTGTTGCATTATTTCCCATGGAAATTTCTTCTTCGGGACCAGCAGTAGAGTAAGTCGCAAATGCTTCTTTGACAGCACAAACATGTCGAGTGGCTCCAGAGTCAATCCACCACTCCTTCGGGTTTCTAACTAGGTTGCATTCCGAAAGAATTGCACAAAGATCATCAATGCCATCATTCTTCTCCACTATGTTGGCTTGTCCTTTCTTATTATCCTTTTTTAGGAGACGACAATCAGGGCTTTTGTGACCAACTTTCCCACAATTGTAGCAGCTGCCCTTGATTTTCTTTTTGTTCTGCTCCTTAGTTTGTCCAGAAGACCTCTTCCTCTTCTTACTTTTTGGAGCAGTCTCCTCAACGATATTAGCTCCCATGATCGTTGAATTTCCACGAGACTTCTTCTCGGCTGTTTTGTTGTCTTCCTCGATCTTTAGACGTATCACAAGATCTTCCAACTTCATTTCTTTGCGCTTGTACTTAAGATAGTTCTTGAAATCTCTCCACGAAGGAGGCAATTTTTCAATCATAGCAGCCACTTGAAATGCTTTAACAACCATACCTTCAGCAATAAGGTCGTGAAAAATAAGTTGAAGCTCCTGAACTTGGGTTCCCACAGTTTTGCTGTCTATCATTTTATAGTCTAGAAACTTGGCAACCACGAACTTCTTCAAGCATGCATCTTCCGTCTTGTACTTCTTCTCAAGTGCGTCCCATAATTCTTTCGAAGTATTCATTGCACTGTACACATTGTACAAGTCATCCTCTAAAGCACTTAAGATATAGCCTTTGCAAAGAAAATCTGCATGTTTCCACGCCTCAATAACCATGAACTTTTCATTGCCCGGCATGTCTGCAGCAGGCACTGGAGGCTCTTCACTAGTGAATTTCTGCATACCAAGTGTGGTAAGCCCGAAGAACACCCTTTGCTGCCATCCTTTGAAGTTGGCTCCAGAAAATTTCCCCCGTTTCTCGGCCGGAGGAACAGCAGTGCGGCTTGACGAGGCTATCGTCGTTGCACCAACAATCGCAGAAGGATTTCCGTTATCAATTGCCATTTCTCACTATCAACAACAGAAGAGTTCAATTAATGGCAAAACCAGAACAGTAAATAATACTGTAATCAATAAACAGTACGTAATAAAAACCAACCGAAGTTTTATATACTGTTTTACAGAAAAACGATAAAGCTTTTATGTTCTTCAAATCGTTTTCTGAATTTCAATACTCTGATAAAGTTTTTATATCTTCAAATCAGAATAGTAAAATTCAGACGGAGTAGAAAACCACACAGGTTTTAATCTCCACAAATAAAATACAGAATATAATAAAGTAATTTCCTTAAGATTGTTAATAATCTGTATTGCTGTTAATAAATAAAACAATAATCTTTCTGAAAATAGAAACAGGAAGTTAGTAGAAATAAATTATGAAAACAGTATTTGAACTTCAAAATAAATTTTGAAAACGGTATAGGAACAAATCGAGCCCACTGAATATACAGTGTGTCCTTAAGGAAATTGTTCCCCTCAAGTACTCGAGGTTCTGGAATATATCCTCCCAGGATAAAACGATTTAACTCACCGGAGTGTTGGTACCAAAAACGCCGATGAACAGCGAACCACTCGAAGGCTGTAAAACACACCGGAATTTTTGTGCAGAAGAAGAAGAAGATTATCAGAAAATTTCGTAAGTAAATATTCTGGGATTCGAAGGAATATTTATAGCCAATTTGGTACTGTTTCTGAAAAGGTTTGCAACCTTTCAGAACAGCCATAGCTGTTGGAACAGGTTTGCAAATATTGCGGGAAAATTAAAACGGATTTAAAATAATTCGGGAAAGAAAACGGGCCGAACCGGACCGGGTCGCGGGTCATGGGTTATTCCGGATTGAATTTTCGTTAATTAAATTAATTAATTAATTAATTAATTATTTGAAAAGAATTTTGTGAAGCCGAAGCCGAGCGAGCGACGACGACGGCGCGAGGCTTGCCTTCTTCTTAACTCTTTAAGAGCTAAAAGATGAGCTTCTCTTTATATACACAAAGATTTTCTTTCTTTCTACCAACGAGGGACAAAGTGCATTAGTAAAATGAACTCATTCAAAATTTCACTTCCCTCCATTTCTTTTTCCACCATTTTCCATTCACACCTCTTTGTTATTAATAAATAATAACAAAACCCTACATAGTAATATTATATTATAACTTGCAAAAATTATTGAGTAATTGAGGCAAAAATGAAGAAGAAAGACCCGAATCTCAGAGAAAAAAAGAGAATTTGATTATATATCGGAAAAAATAACTGTCTGACCTCGTATTACAATTGAGTATCTATTTATATTTTACATTTTACAATTACCAAATGCAATGAATGCTCAAATGAACTAAATGCTATTACAACCCGACTTGGCCTATGAACTAAATTGGGTCAAGTCCTTGATCATCAACCAGAAGAAGGCATTTTTCGCCCACTTAACATAATCAGATCTTTTTAGGGAAAGTATGTTTGCCATAATTGTTGATCTTCTCGCCCTAAGCACCTCATTTTTCTATGATTTCTTTTTCCTTGTGATAGTAATTTGAAACATCTTTCCTCGTCTTTATCATTATATTAAACATTTTCATTGCCGTTTTTTCATTGCGGATACTTAGCCATTCTTCCATCATCTTCTTACTAGGCAAAGACTTACCATCAAAACTGTCAGTGATTTTTTCAAAAATATTCAGGTGATTGCATTTGTTGTTGATGCAATCTTAGGAAGCCAAATAAGATTTTGAGGATGAGGTATTGAAGAAGAAAATTAAGTTGAAGAAGAAACTAAATTAGAAAATGAACGAGAGAGTTGAATGAGAAATGAGTTTTAGGATTCACATTTTGTTTAGTATTCTTACGTGACAGAGTCTACAATTAGCTTTAGAGACATTTATTATTACTAATATTTATTTATATTGATATGGATTATTTTAAGTTATACAAATATGAGCCATGTATTGAAAAACACATCTTTAATTTTTGTTGTCAAAAACCTTATTAAGAATATCAAAATTTATTCAAAAGTTTATTTAACGTCCTAAAATATTAAAGAATGTTCTACTGGTAAAACTTGTTAACTTGAAACAAACCTTATAAACTCGGAAAGGAGAATACCTTTCAAAAATTAATTAAATTATTTTCAATTCAAAAACTCCTAGCGCAAATAAAAGAGAAAACTACATTTTCAAGATGGAATCAAATTGTCTTATCTAAAACGATATTTAACTATAAATTAATAAGGGCAATAGCTTTTCAACAAGGAATTAAATTGCCTTCAAGCACTAAGACATTTCCAAAAAAAATCCTATCTTAGAGGGAAAAAAATACATATTAATAGTAATTACAATTTTCTAACATGAAATATATTTTCAAAAAAAAAAATCGATTAACACTTCGTTTTTGACTTAGTGCATATACAGGAATAATAGGTTTTATTCTTTCTTTTTCTTTTCTATTTTGAGAGAGAGCTGAAGAAGAAGGGTTTTAAGGAAACAAATGTTTGTGCTCTTTTCTCCTTTGGTTCCACTCTTGCACTACTAAAAATCAGGGGCGGATACTTCGTTGGAATTTTTATTAAATATGTATAGTTAGATAGTATACAAATGGAAAATTGAGTATAAATACAAAGAATGACACCGCTTTTAATAACTACTGATTTGTCATTCATTCATTTTTTAAACTTTTAATACCGCTTAACTAAAGTTCTGCGTACGCCCTGCTAAAAATATGATCTTTTCCACGGGAAAAATCGACATTGATGTTTTTGGGCAACAAGCCGACGGAGAGAGACCTGTCGGAAACTAGTGCGTTGGTAGCAAAAATTGATGGCTATTGTTTGGCTCAAAAGATGCTAATTACTTTGTAAGCGAAAACAATCAAAATGAATCAAAGGTAAATCGTAATCGAATATAATTAGACCTAGAAATATGTATTATGCTTGTGATTGTTTCAACAACTTGGATATTCGAGAGAGAGTAAGAGAAAGCTTGTTGAGAGAGAGAGAGAGAAATAGAAAGAAAAGATAGTTTATTATTGAAAAGATCTCACGCCCCTTACAACATTGGGATTCTCCTTTATATAACAAGAGAACCCCCTCAAAAAATAATAAAATAATACAGGGATAGGTCACGTGCTTTCGAGGAGACGACGAGACTTAAGGGCACGCTTTCGCTCTGACATTCTTAGGTCGTCCCCTCTACTTCGGCTATTGCTTAGTCGGGGGTCGTTGCTACCATAGTGGGCAGAATTTGACCCCATACAGATAGTCCCTTCGTTCGTTGGTGACGTAACGAGTGCGTCGCCGATGGACGGACCATGATCCTTGACTAG
>NW_017678067.1:16832-24524 GCF_001879085.1 Nicotiana attenuata
TGTCAATCTATTGGCGCGCAATCCCTTCCCTGAGATGACGTCACCATATGCAGGCGTCATCATTACGCTTGTTCCCGAGGAAGTACAAAAGGTGTTCTGATGCTTGGTTTCCCGCGCCTGTTTGGGGTTTTGCCTCTTCGATTTCAACGCTACCCAACCCTATAAATAGGGAAAGGGTTCAACTTAACCTAACTTTAGATCATCTGCAAGCGTTTTCCAACTATTTCAAGAAAACGCTTTCTTTTTACGAAAAATCACCGCTTCCCTGAAAGTACACTTGTGGTTGCGTAGTACATCACTCCTTAATCGGAAACCATGACAAAACCTAAACGGGATAACGCTCCGGGGGCTCGTAATAATAAATCATCTGACATATCGCCTCCATCCGGCGGCGATAAGGGAGAGAAAGGGGAGGATCTCACCCCTCTTACCGTAGATAACGTGCTCCCGAAGCAACTCCTTATTAGGAGGGACTTTCAACGGGATTCTCCCGAACAACCTTGGGAGAAATCTGAGTTAAAACAAACTGATTTAGATACTCTTCGTGCGTCGTATGATATACCCGCTCACGTGGAGATGGGTTTAGCAGGAGCGGACTATGCGAACACCCATAGACCGGGATACTGTACGTTTTATGAATATCCCTTTTTGATCGGCTACGGCCTCCCCATTTTTCCATTGGCGGAGGAACTTTGCCGTTACTACAACATGTGTCCCGCCCAACTCACTCCGTATACCCTAAAGGTATGTAGGGTAATGTCTACATACGCGGAGCTGGTCGGGCTGGAGGTCTCCGTCCACCACCTATTGCAGCTATTCAGTGCCAGCTATCTGAGGGGCACCATGCTGCATCTAAAGAATCGTGGCTCGAAGGGGTTGGTTGTGCAAACCGACGATCGGGCTAACCGGGGCTATTGGCGTAGATACTTCTTTATCAAGACGGGGCACCTGGTGTCTAACCCCGTCGGATTCCCTGAGAGGTGGAATTCGAGATGTAAGTATTATTATCCGTCGAGTCGTTTATCGTACGTGACTCTAGCGTTTCCGATTATACCATACTTATGATTTTTCTATTATTTTGCAGCTATAGCTCACGCCCCCCGGTTCATAACCGATATTAAGCAGTGGGTGTCCGGTTTGCTGCCTCTCGCGGAAGAGACCCGTACGTGGGCTGAATTCATTGAACGTTATGGTCCCGCGAGCCCTTCAGGTATTTCTTCGACTTTAATTAGGCGCTTTTACAAACTTCGTCAGCTAAATCACTTTTATTGCCAGGTTGAAGTGCTCCTAAGAGGAGGGCGACGGCATCCGCCTCCTCCCGATCAGATGTTGGTCAGACTGCGCAGGAAATACTTTGTGCTTCTGTCAGGGAAGGGGTGACCGTAGCCTCTTTACAACAGGCTGCTCCTGCGGATGTGGCTATAAATGAGGCGGGGACATTCACATTGTCTCCGCAACCTACGGACGAGCCTTCCGAGGGAGAGGAGCCTGAGGAGAGAGAAAGGAGGAGGCTCGTGATGGGTTAGGCGGTGGCGACTGGAGATGAAGAGGGTGACGCGCCTCGCCAAACAACTAGGCCCGTCTTTATGGCCGACGCCATCCGTTCGGGGAGGCCGGCCAACCAGATAAGTGCTGATGTTGGTACCAGCTCGGCTCGTGTTGCCGAGGGTAGCTCATCGCCCCTTGTTGGTGGCGACGCTGGGGGACCAACTGCTGAGGCCGCCCACGGGAATGTGGAAGAGGTGGTGGAAAACTCTGCACGCGTGGAGATGACAACGGACGGATCCGGCCGTCGCATCGTGATTCCAGGGGCTTACAACTTGTTACAGCACAGCGAGCGGGTTGCACTGGAGATGGACCTACTGTGTGCTGCCCCTGAGCGTGAGATGCTGAGCGCTGTCAGCGATGCGGAGCTGTCACGGAGGGTCGTTGGCATGGCGTTACAGGTAACTTCTCTGTTCTTTCGTGTGTCATGAAGCTGATTTTGATGCGTACTAACTTACTTGCATGTATATGTTTTCTTCTTTAGACCCTGGTTTTGGAAGTGGAGAGAAGGCGTTGTGAGGAGAAGAGAACGACCGTTTTTGATAAGATGGTGAAGAAGTATAAACGGTATCGCTCCAAGCATCAAGCGGCGGTGGATCTTTTCCGGCAAGATCCACAATTCCAGGTGTTCCGAGAGGGCCTCGAACAGCGGGAGGCACAATTGAGCCGCAGGGCAGCGGAGCTGGAGAAAATGGATGAGGAGTTGGTGAAGGTTGTGTCTCGTAATAGCGAGCTGGAATCACTCCTCAAGCTGAGGGAGGAGGAGTTGGAGCTTAGCCGTGGAGTTGCGGCGGAGGTAGCCGACCTTCACCGTAGGGTGGTGGCTTTGACAGCCGAGCTCGAAGCTAAGGCGGCTGAGATCGATGTCCTTAGGCGTACTGCCCCGCCACGTCCCGGGGACGCGACCCAAGATGCGCACGAGATGTGGGTATATGCGGAGGCCAAATTGGACGTGTATAAAAAACTTCTTGTTGCGGGACGTGCCTCCGAGGAGGAAGTTCGGGAGCAGTGGCGTGAGGCTCGTGCCGCTCGTGTAGCTTGTGGGTACAGCTCCGACTCTCCTGACCGAGAGGGCTACACTTCGGAGGACGTCAACCGGCTCGAGTCCGACCCATGGTTTAATGAGACTTACCGTCTCGGTGGCGATGGTCGAGAAGGAGAGCAAGCGGATGGCGATGGTAAATCTGGCGAGGCTCCTTAAGATTTGTATAGGTTTTGCCTTTTTTCTTTTTGGAATGTAATGGGAGTCCTCCATGGGACTAAATGTATATAATTTTTGTCATAGTGAAAGAATTATACTTTTGTTGCTATTCTTTTGTGTTGTTCTTTGTTTATACATATTTTGTCACCGTCGAGCTTGGCTGGCGCATCGGTTGTGACGGCTTTTGGCCCGCAGGATGTAACTTCGACTGTCGTTGAAGTGTTATTCGTCATTGTTGATCGTGGTCGATGAGCATTGGCGATGGCCTTTGGCCCATAGGGTGTAACTTCGACTGTCGTTGAAGTGTTACCTGTCGTCGTCGAGCGTGGTCGACGATTATTGGCGATGGCCTTTGGCCCATAGGATGTAACTTCAACTGTTGTTGAAGCGTTATCCATCGTCGTCGACTGGGGTCGACGATCATTGGCGATGGCCTTTGGCCCATAGGATGTAACTTCAACTGTTGTTGAAGTGTTATCCGTCGTCGTTGAGTGGGGTCGACGATCATTGGCGATGGCCTTTGGCCCGTAGGATGTAACTTCAACTGTTGTTGAAGCGTTATCCCTCGTCGAGTGGGATCGACGATCTTTGGCGATGGCCTTTGGCTCATAGGATGTAACTTCAACTGTTGTTGAAGCGTTATCCGTCGTTGTCGACTGGGGTCGACGATCATTGGTGATGACCTTTGGCCCGTAGGATTTGACTTCAACTGTCGTTGAAGTTTTATCCGTCGTCGTCGAGTGGGGTCGATGATCATTGGCGATGGCCTTTGGCCCATAGGATGTAACTTCAACTGTCGTTGAAGTGTTATCCGTCGTCATCGAGTGGGGTCGACGATCTTTGGCGATGGCCTTTGGCCCATAGGATGGAGTAGGTGGCCTTAGCCGCTTACATAATGGAGTTGGTGGCCTTAGCCGCTTACATAATGGAGAAGGTGGCCTTAGCCGCTTACATAATGGAGAAAGTGGCCTTAGCCGCTTACATAATGGAGAAGGTGGCCTTAGCCGCTTACATAATGAAGAAGGTGGCCTTAGCCGCTTACATAATGGAGTTGGTGGCCTTAGCCGCTTACATAATGGAGAAGGTGGCCTTAGCCGCTTACATAATGGAGAAGGAGTTGGTGGCCTTAGCCGCTTACATAATGGAGAAGGTGGCCTTAGCCGCTTACATAATGGAGACTCAACTAGGCTAGTCCCTTTATTATATTGGCCTGGAGAACACGTAGACTGGCTGGTATGATAAATCTGTCTCCATACGCCCCTGGGTGTCCCCTTCGTCGCCTCGTTAAAAACCTCCCCGAGAAAACCCAATTGGGACAAAACTCAGGTAAGGGAAAAAGAGTATAACTCGGGAGACGCCCCTTAAAAATGGAAGTACTTGAGGTGAGCGATGTTCCAATTGTTCTGGAGTATTTTTCCATCCATTGTTTCCAACTGAATGCTCCTTTGCCTGCATCTGCTGTTATTTTATATGGCCCGCTCCAATTGGTGCCCAGTTTCCCTTCGCTTGGGTCTTTTGACGCCAATGTTTTGGCTTTGAGGACGTAATCGCCTACTTTGAGCGGTCGTATTTTAGCTTTTCTGTTGTAATACCTTTCGACCTGTTGCTTTTGAGCCGTCATTCTTATGTGGGCCATATCCCTTCGTTCTTCTGCCTCGTCGAGGTCTTGAAGCCCACCTATGTCGTTGTCTGCTCCGCTGATATGTGAATATCTCATGCTTGGTTCTCCGATTTCGACTGGTATAACCGCGTCGGTTCCGTAGAACAGTGAGTATGGTGTTTCTCCTATGCTGGATTTGGGCGTTGTCCGGTATGCCCATAGTACCTCTGGTAGTAATTCGGGCCAGATTCCTTTTTGCTTCTTCGAGTTTCTTCTTAAGTATGTTTAATATTGTTTTGTTGGAGGATTCCGCTTGGCCGTTGGCGGCGGGGTGATATGGCGTGGAGAGTATCCGTTTGATGTTCCATTTGTCAAAGAACTCCATTATCTTTTTGCCGATGAATTGGGGGCCATTATCGTAGCTGATTTCTTTGGGAATGCCGAAGCGGCATATGATGTTTTTCCATATGAAGGCAATGACTTCTTGTTCACGTATTTGGGCGTACGCACCTGCTTCTACCCACTTGGAGAAATAGTCAGTCAAAACTAACAGAAATCGTACCTTTCCTCGTCCTGCTGGTAGGGAACCGATTATGTCCATCCCCCATTTGATGAAGGGCCAAGGTGATGTTACTGAGTGTAGGGGCTCTCCCGGTTGATGTATCATGGGGGCGTACTTTTGGCACTGCTCGCACCTACGAACGTACTCCGCTGCCTCCTTTTTCATTGTAGGCCAGTAGTACCCGGCTCGGATGATGCAACGGACGAGAGCGCGATTGCCGGTATGTGCGCCACAGTGGCCCTCGTGTACCTCTTCGATTACTTGCCTTGTTTGGTGTGGCCCCAAGCACTTAGTGAGGGGTCCGCCAAACGTTCTTTTGTACAAATCGTGACTTATTAGGCAGTATCGGGCACCTTGTATGCGGAGCTTTTTGGCTGCTTTTTTGTCGAGCGGGAGCTTCCCGTTTTGCAGATAGGAGACAAACTGGTTGCGCCAGTCCCAAGTTAGATTTAAAGAGAGTACCTCAGTGTGATCTATGGCTGAATGGAGGAGGGTGACTATGTTTCCCTTGTTGATGTTTTTGGTGGCTGCAGCCAATTTGGCTAGGCCGTCTGCTTCGATGTTCTGCGCCCTCGGGATTTGTTCCAGGCGGCATTCGTCGAATTCGGTCATCAACTTGTGAATTTCGGATTGATATTTTTGCAGTCTCTGTTCCTTGATCTGGTAAGTCCCGGTGACCTGGTTTACCACGAGTTGAGAATCGCAGTGGAGGATGAGTCGTCAGGCTCCATACTTGAGGGCCAGCTTCATACCTGCAATCACAGCCTCGTACTCGGCCTCGTTGTTAGTCATCTCGGGGTATCGTATGGACTGACGAATTATTTTGCCCGTGGGGACCTCGAGTACGAGTCCCAGTCCCGATCCCGAGGCGTTGGAAGCGCCGTCAGTGTAGAGGGTCCAGAGGTCGGTACTAGGAGTGGCACGAATGGCCTCTAGTTCTGCTTCCGGGAGAATCTCGGTACTTAAATCGGCAACAAAATCTGCAAGTACCTGCGACTTGATGGCGTTTCTCGGGTGATACGATATGTCATGCCCGCTGAGCTCTATGGCCTATCTGGCGAGCCTGCCCGATATGTCGGGCTTGTGTAGGATGCTTCTCAAGGGGAAGGTCGTTATAACTTTTATTGGATGACACTGAAAGTAGGGTCTAAGTTTTCGTGAAGCTACTACCAGTGCCAGAGCCAGCCTCTCGAGGTGTGGATACCGTATTTCAGCGTCCACTAGGGTTTTGCTGAAATAGTAAATAGGAGACTGCATACCTTTGTTTTCACGGGCCAGGACTGCGCTGACGGCGACTTCGGACACTGCCAGGTATATTAGCAAGGGTTCGCCAGGGTTTGCTTTAACTAGCAATGGTGGAGAAGACAGGTATTCTTTCAATTTTTTTAAAGCCTCGGCGCATTCCTCGTTCCATTGTAGTCTGTGATCTTTTCTCAATACGTTAAAAAATTTATGGCACCTGTCGGAGGATTGCGAGATGAATCTGGATAGGGCGGCTATTCGTCCTATCAGCTTTTATACCTATTTTTTACTGTGTAAGGTCTCGGGTATTGCGTCTATCGCCTTGATCTAGTCAGGATTGACTTTGATACCTCGTTGTGATACGAGGAAACCCAAGAACTTTCCTGATGCTACGTCGAAGGCGCATTTTTCTGGGTTTAATTTCATCCCATAATGTCGTAGTATCTCAAAGGCTTCTTTCCGATGGTCGAGGTGGTCTTCTTTGTTTGCCGATTTTACCAGCATATCGTCGATGTAGACCTCCATGGTCTTGCCAAGCTGTTCCTTGAACATCCTGGTAACTAGCCTCTGATACGTCGCCCCTGTGTTTTTGAGTCCGAAGGGCATCACTTTGTAGAAATACGTTCCCTGGTGGGTGATGAAAATTGTCTTTTCTTGGTCCTCCTCGGCCATCATGATCTGGTTGTAGCCGGAGTAGGCATCTAGGAAGCTTAGCAGCTCATGTCCTGCTGTGGCATCGATCAACTGGTCGATGTGAGGTAACGGGAACGAGTCCTTCGGGCATGCCTTGTTAAGGTCTGTGAAATCTACGCACATCCTCCACTTCCCGTTTTTCTTTTTGACCATAACGACATTTGCGACCCATTGGGGATATTTTGATTCCCTTATGGACCCGTTGGCCAGTAGTTTATCTACCTCTTCGCTGACGGCCTCGTTGATTGCGGCATTGAACTTTCTTCTAACTTGCCGCACGGGTGGATATAGTGGGTCGACGTTCAGTTTGTGGGTGGCAATGTCTCTTGGTATCCCCGGCATATCTGAAGGAGAAAAAGCAAATAGATCTGCGTGGTTAGTTAAAAATTCATGGTGCTTACTTGGGTCGCAGAGGCCGTGTCCGATGTAGGCTTTTCTCGAGTGGTCGGTGTTGTCCAGTTGTACTGGGTTGAGACCCTCGACCGTTGCTTTGCAGGCTTCTACGATGTCCGGATCTTTTATGGCTTCCGTTGTCGGGTCGACCTTAGTCCCCAACACGGCTGATTGCTATGCTTTCGCACTTGCTCTTTTCAACTGCTTAGTGTGTGAGTAGTCTTGAGCGATTCGGTAGCATTCTTGCGCGGTGCGCGGCTCGCCCCGAATGCTAAATATTCCCCAAGGGGTGGGGAACTTGATCACTTGGTAGAAGCTTGAGGGGACTGCTCGCATGGCGTGTATCCACGGGCGTCCTATGATGGCGTTGTAGGCTGTTTCTTGGTTCATAACGTGGAAAGTGGTTTCCAGCGTAACTCCTCCTGCTAAAATCGGCAATGATACCTCCCCGGAGGT
>NW_017678068.1:0-24523 GCF_001879085.1 Nicotiana attenuata
ATATATATATATATATATATATATATATATATATATATATATATATATATATATATATATATATTTAGCGCTATCATAGATGTCGTCGGCAAATATTTTATATCGGTTTCAACTATAGGTGTTAAATGGGTGGGCCGGGCCGGGCTGGGTTGCTATTTTTTGGACCCGTACGGGTTACGGTCCGGGCCGGTTACGGGTTGGGGCTTAACGGATTTAACGGGTTTGGGTTCATCCGGGTAAAAATTGAACTGTAAGGGTTACGAGTTGAGGGGGCCAGACCGGGCTGGGTTTAGTATATTTTTTAATTTTTCTATTTTTTTTTGTATTTTGTATAACTATTGTAAGTTATATTAATACAAAGTATAGCATAAAGAATACAAGGAAGATGGGGAAAAATTGCACTTATAAATTGCAAGTGCTACATTTATTTCAAAACTCAAACTTACAAATTGAAAGGTTTACATTTAACAACAAGTAAATTAACCAAAAAAGAGTAAATTCAAAAGTTTTGCATTGCCTTAGTAAGTTCTTCATAATCAATATGAACTGAGTGACCTTCTTCTGGAGTGTTAAATTCGGATGGGTTACCATGTGTTAATATATCTCTAAGTTCCTCATCTTCTGGGCTATCAACATCTTCACGTCCTTGATTTCTTCGTTCCGATCTAATCCAATCTCTGAAACATACTAAAACTTCCAAAGCATTGCTTCCCAATGAGTGACGGTGTCTCCAAGTTATTGTCTTGCTTGGCTAAATGCACTCTCCGATGCAACAGTAGAGAGCCAAATAAAATTAAAAGATGAATTGAAGACTTGAAGTCTTGAAAATTGGAGAATGAGAGAATGAGAGAAATTGAGATTGAGAAATGAGAGTTGAGTGAAGAAATGAAGAAGAGGGGGGGGGGGGTATTTATAGTTTTAGAGAAGGTTAATTTTGTAAATTGAAAAAGGGTTAAATTTTTAAAAAAAAAGGCTATTTATGCAATTCTCCTGTTGGCCAACGGATCAATTCCAGGTCTGACCGTTGCCAACGGTCAGTGGGCCCCACATAATTTGAAAAATTAAAAAAAAAAAAATTATAGCCGTTGTACCGGGCCGGTTAAACCGGTAAGCGTTACTGTTCACATGGACCGTGTTTGACCGGTCTGGTTAACCGTTTAAAAAAACTAAACGGACCAACCCCCTCTACCCCTCCTACCCAGCCCCACCCGGCCCCTTTGTACCGGGCCGGTCCGGTTCTGGTTTTTTTCGGTCTGGGCCGGTCCGGTTACGGGTCAACCCGGCCCGTTTAACACCTTTAGTTTCAACCTCCTTATTTTTCATAAAGACATAACATAGAGATCTCTTCATTAATATATTCAGGTACCTGAATCTCTCATGAGATTTTATGAAGTGTTATGTCATGTGATCTTGTAGATCATGCCTCCTTTATTATGATCATTTTGATCATTTGCTCATCTTCTTTATGAAGAAGTTTATTTGAAACCGATTAATCTATACGCTTTAAGCGTACTATAGACTTTGTCCTTCTAGGACTTATTCTAATAGAAGTATTTGCAGTGAGAATATAGTTACTTTTTTTGGGTCAGCAAATGCGTCTGGCATGCTTTGCAATATATTGCAAATGAATTATCCTTTTATGAACTTCAAGTTCATATTATCTTATTCGAGGATCTAGATATAGAAATGATAATTCATTTCACGTAACTTTTTCTCAACTGTTTATCCTTTCTCCCCCTCATGTTAGAAAAACTAACTTGCACTCAACTTTGAAAATTCACCTTTGTGCGTTATGGTGTTAATCAAAATATACACCGCACATCAATAATAATAAGATGGAATTATTTGATTCCTGACTCTGAACCACTTGTGAGGGGAGAATATAATATACTTCGTAAATAACGTATATCAAACTGACAGGTTATATATATATAACTTTGTTCTCATAAGCAATAATTTGGGTATTAAGTGGAGGCACTCAATAAATTATTTTGCTAAACCAACTGTGATGTAAACCAACTTATCAAGATGAACTTCTCGAATAGAAAATCTGGAAATTATGCTCGAAATTAAATTATTGAGCAAGCTACCTCGCAAACACCATGTTGCGGGTTAATAAATCGCACATGTAACCATCTCATAGATGCATCTTATGTGGTATACATGACAGGTGAATGGGCCCATATTCACCTTTGATATTTCCAGCATTCATGGGATTCAATCCCAATTTTAGTTGGTATATTAATTAATAAGAACAGGCAGCATAAGAAAATTCATAAAGACCTTTCTAGTTCTTTAATATTTACCCATGTGAATTCTCTTTTATTTTTGCACATCATGCTTAAATTGATATGGCTAAACTGATTATGCCAACTGGATAAATTATCAATTTTGATAAAGTTCAGGTTTACACCATGACGTGTGCAATTATCAATAAACTCCAACTTTATTATGATATGAGTTTTTATATTAATAAACATCTACATTATTGTGGTATTCTTTTATTTGTGTAGTACAAACTAGAGAATAAAGCGGGTAACCTTTCACATACATATTACCCCCGCTACAAGTAGTAGTAATAGAAGATATTAAATCTTTCCTTTATTTATAGTCTTAATATAACCAACCGCTTTCGGGAATACTTTAGAAACTAAATAAGTTTCTTTGAGACTTAATACAACATAATGTCTTATTGATAGTCAATCTTGTTCCTCCAAAATAGTAATAATTGGCTCTTCCAGAGCTCTCAATTAATTTTGTATTACCACATACACATCAACAACCATATGGTGAATATCTCTTTTAAAGAGAAAGTTACACCATTATGGTTATGGTCAAAATTATATGCAAGATCTGTTTCTTGCATTACCATTGTCTTTTATTAATCACAATGCCAAAATATTTTGGCGTAAAATAAGTACGTGACCAATGATCATTTATGCTATAATAATTTTCTTATTTTCTCTCAAACCTCCTTCTAGGGGTGAGTGTGGTATATACCACTAGCACGCTCATATTCTTCCAAAAATGAATATGCGTTTATAAATCACATGTTGCCACATTCACATCATGAATGGACTATAATCATCTATATGTGATTTACAAAATCTCATGTCAAATCGATGACAAACATACTTTCACAGAGTGAAGGATTATTTTGAGAATACTTATTATTCTCATTACCACAATGATGACGATTATAATTTCGTCTATTGCCACGTCCACATTCATTGATACCTTCACGGTAATAATTTTGTCTTCTTTCAGACTTATCATATACTGCTATCATATTGTCTTAAGGGAATGAGAATGAAGCAAATTCAATGGGATGGGCATGCACTTCTTGTGCCCATAATCATACATGAATTTGATTATGGCGAGACATAGAAATTTTTCCACTTCACGTAGTTATAATTTCTTACAAACTCTATTAGAATTATAATCAAAATTTATTGTCTTTTCTTGTATTTAAAATCAAATAATAGAATTTCAAGAATTTAAAAAAAAAAAAATAAGGTAAAAATACTTACCTTAAATCTAGAATTTATTCATGTAGAAAGTTCATGGATCAATTGGCAATCATTATGCTTAATACTATGTAAAAATTGAGCATCATGCATATATCCCAAAGATCGGTGACCAAAGCACATGTCTCTGACTTATCACCAATGTAGCTAATATAGTTCCTTTTTGCTTCTTGAACGCAGCAACTTTTTCCTCCAAATAAGCTATTAAAAGTTACTGTTAGTGGAGCTAATTCAATTGACTTCTGTCACGATCCAAACCCCGATCGTGATGGCACCCAACACACTGCCAGGCAAGCCCGACCATTTACATAACCTTGACCAAATAATCTAGGTGGATAAATGAATATTCACAAGTAAAAACAGCAATTTAAATGCGGAACCTCTGAAATAATTTCTAACATTCAAAAACCCCAAAATGGAAATAAAATACTGATCAACCCACAGAATCTGGTGTCACGAACATGAGCCTCTAAAACGGAATATTCACCTATCACAAGTCTGTCTAGGAAAGAAAAATACGAATAAAAGGATAAAATGGATGGGAGAGATCAAGGCTGCGAACGCCATGCAGCTACCTCGATACTCCCGGATAAATGCTGCTCCGCTAAACAAGTCCTCACTCACCCTGTGGTGTACCTGAATCTGCACACAAGATGCAGGGAGTATTGTGAGTACTTCCAACCCAGAAAGTAATAAATATAAATAAAGTCTGAGGATAAGAAATCCTAAATAAACACAAAGCAAAGCTATAAATACAACAGCGTGAACCAATAGCATAATACAGTAAACATTAAAAACAATTATAATAAAGTCACACCAGAATAAGAATAAATGACAATTAAATATGCAATACAACACATAAATTGGTACCTCCAGTACCCCGCTGCGGCCGTGCAGCCCGCTCCATTTATTTAACGTCGACGGCGCTCACTGGGGGTGTGCAGACTCCGGGAGGGGCCCCTTACGGCCCAAGCGCAATAATAAGCCATCTCGTGGCATCAAACAGGCCCTTGGCGTCATATCAATATCATTCTCATACCACTGCGGCGTGCAGCCCGATCCAATAATCAGTCCAAAATCACATAAGCCTTTCGGCATAATAGTATAAAAATATTCAGCCCAAACTTTATTAGAAATATTATTTAAGTTCCAAGTTTTGAGAAAAAGTGGCTGAGTTTTCAAAACAATATTAAATACTAGGATTGAATTCAATTATCTGTAAATACGGTAAGAAACCAGTAAAATAATCCCTGAAGGATTCAAGTAGCTGGCACGAAGCCCAATTATGACAATTAATCCATTTTTATAAGGATATTACAAATCTACAATCAAATAGGTATCAATTTTATTAAACGGGACGAACCAAGTCACAATTCCCGACGGTGCTCTACCCCACGCCCGTTATCCGGCGTGCAAGTCACCTCACATAGCACTACGTTGTGCAAATTCGGGGTTTCAAACCCTCAACACTTCATTTACATTTATTACTAACCTCAAGCCGGCCAAAGTCCTAGCTTGCTATGCCCTTGCCTTTCGAATTTACCTCTTCGCGCGTCGAATCTGACCAAAACCACAACGAATACGTCACAATATGCTAAGGGAATATAACCCAATCGAAAAGACTCGAAAAACATCGAAAATCACGAAGTTGGCAAAACCCGAGCCTCGGGCCCACATCTCGAAAAATTATAAATTTTACATCACCGGATTCCTTATCTCGCCGCGAGTCTATACATATAAAGAACACCAAAATCGGAGTCCAAATGACCCCTCAAATTCCCATTTTTGTTCTCTTAGGTTTCAAGCCCTAAACCACCATTTTTGACCTTATTTCCTTAAGTTTTCAGCCTAATTTCATGTATTTGCATGATAAAATTGTGTTCTAAGTCCAAGAATGCTTACCTGATCGAAGACCATGAATTTCCTCTTCAAAATCGCTCAAGAACACCCCAAGTCCGAAGTTGATATATGTATTCTGTAAATATTTTGCGAAGGGAATTAAAACCCTTTCTGATCAGTTATTTCCGCTTCTGCGGTCCTTTGTCGCTTCTGCGACTACCGCATCTGGGTAATTTTTCTGCTTCTGCGGAATTTCATTTAAAATCCAAGGCCGCTTCTGCGACATAATGTCCGCTTCTGCGGAACTAACTCTCCAGCACAAAAACCACTTCTGCGTTCGCCTATCCGCTTCTGCGGACTCGCTTAAGCGGAAAAAGTTCTGCTTCTGCGAAACTACCCTACTAGGCCATAAGCCGCTTTTGCGACCCTCCTCACGCTTCTGCGGAACCGCTTCTGCGGTCCGTTTCCGCAGAAGCGAAAATACCAGATATCAGATATGAACCTGCAATCTCCAACTTAAATTTTCATCCCGTTAGCCATCCGAAATCACCCCGAGGCCCCCGGGACCTCAACCAAAGACACCAACATGATCCAATACCTTATTCTAACTGGCTCCCATCATCAAAACACCTCAAACAACACTAAAACCATCATTTCTCATCTAATTCAAGCCTAAGTTTTTCTAAAACTTCCGAAATACGCATTCGATCAGAAACCCAACCAAAACACCTCCGAATGACCTGAAATTTTGCACACACATCCAACATCACCTAACGAAGCTACAGAAACTCTTGGAATCTCATTCCGACCCCCGGATCAAAATCTCACCTACCAACCGGAATTCGCCAAAATACTAACTTCGCCAATTCAAGCCTAATTATACACCGAACCTCCAAAATCAATTCCGATCGTACTCCTAAGTCACAAATCATCCCCCGAAGCTAACCAAATCATCGGAATTCAAATCCGAGCCCTCTAACACAAAAGTCAACATCCGGTTGACTTTTCCAACTTAAGCCCTCTTGAAAGAGACTAAGTGTCTCATTTCTTATCAAAACCATTCCAAACCCACTGTAACATATCAAATACTGATAATGAAACATGAAGAAGCATAACATGGGGGAAACGGGGCGGTAACTCACGTGACGACGGGTCGGATCGTCACATCCTCCCCAACTTAAACAAATGCTCGTCCTCGAGCGTACTCAGAGTTCTACTAGAAGCCAACCAATAGCTGAATGACCTTACCCAGCATACACCCGGGGTGATCCCACGTCACCCTATCTCGCATAGGTCCGATAATACAACATAGCTGGAATCTCACAATCTGTCTAGACCATAAACCATAGAACCACATTGCACTTTCCGAAATCATACACAAGATCAGAACCTCACATCTATATTCAGAATAAACCCGAACCAACAGTAATAACCCATACCTGCAACCTCAGGTGCAATCATATGATATATTACATAACCCAAACACTCGAAACGATAACTTCTATTCACAGTAGTTGCCCACAACACCCGAATACCGGTAGAAAACCTCTTAACAACTAAAGTTTCCTTCCAATACTTATACATATTCTGCAACTGTTAACTAAAACGCGCAGTAAGCCATCACCATTTCTCAGATCAACCATTCATGACACCACTTCTCCTTTGGCAAATACTACATCAAATTTTTCTGAGTCGAAGCTCGACATTACCCTTCCAACATACTGAAATCGAATCCGTTCTTATTCATTAGTGACCCCAACGATCCTCAATTCCAACACACCACTCTGGTGATATGACACCTCAATACCGGCCTAATCCACAACTTGCATAATACGCGTACCAATAAGAAACGGTCCGAACATACTCAAATCATGAAAATGACTCAAACGAAAGAGCTGTACTTCAAGCCCTCCAGTACCATCACAACACAAAACTGAGAGCCCGCCTCCTATGATAGAGACAGAACACACAAATCTACTCGCAGTATCATACCTCCACTTAACTTCGTCCCATTGCGTGACCTCATCCAGTACGAATCGCTTAGGCAATAAGCCGCCCCGTACATAATCAAAAGTCTCGTATGATGCCACAAGGTGCTGATAGGCTACCGATTAAATCGCGGTACAAAAAGGAAGACGAACTTTGGAAGGAA
The DNA here is from genome assembly GCF_001879085.1 of Nicotiana attenuata. Lineage (NCBI taxonomy): Eukaryota > Viridiplantae > Streptophyta > Magnoliopsida > Solanales > Solanaceae > Nicotiana > Nicotiana attenuata. The sequence goes on from NW_017678068.1 coordinate 7,519, forward strand.
CTGCCTAGCTCACGCACTAATACATGCTCTCCTTAGAAAATAGGAAGTAAGGCATACAAAAATAGCATATAGGAAACTATGCTCAATGACACACTGTTGCGGCGCGCAACCCGATCCAAATAACACACTCACCTAAGGAGGTGTACATCGAGCTAAATTGCTCATTAATATAAAATACAGAATTTCGGTCACAAGCACGCTAAGTGCGTGATAACGTCCCTGAGGGGACATATGGCGCTATACGCTACCAAACTCAAGCTCAACTGAGGAGCGATATACAATCTGAACATCGAGAGCCATTTACTCATAAACATCATTTCTACGTGGATCCTCAACGCATAAGCATTTTCTCAAATCGTCTCACAACTTACACGGCGCAGTGTATCACTGCATAAAACATCTGACAACGAAATAACACTCTGACTCCTCCATAAGGAGCGCATCACTGAAATGAATCCATTTGGCCTGACATAGAGCCCATATTCACATTTGAATCCATCCATCGACCTCAAGCCGATTCTGATCTCACTGAACTAGGTTAATTACCTTTCAAAGGTCCCTAACAACTCATCTTCCGCTCGTAACACATAGGAACATCCATCATAGTCGGAGGAATCATCCGTAGTCCACAACTCAATAGACTGAGTGCCCTCCGGGCATATATTCTCAATTCAACGATATTAACACAACCTTCATACTTGGTTCAAGTCTCAAATAAATCAAGTGACTAACTGCCATACTTACACACTCTTCCTGTGGGACACCCTCCCACAACCTACAATTACAGATAACTGGGTCGTACCTCCAAACCATCAGCCGCACTAACGCTGAAAAGCGATCAGGAATTATCAAACAGGATACAAAGCCTTTTCACAAAACACCGTTCTCAGGTGATGCTGAAGACAATACCGACTTACCTTAAACGTCGAAACTACTTCCCTGCTCATCCGAGCTCGTGACATCCTTGTTCATACCGAGCTGTTACCTCTATCTTCACTTCAAATTCCATACCACTCATTGCACCCAACATGCCCACATACGATAGGACACGCTCTTCATCACAACTTCGGAACCATTATTAGATTAACACTTCATCATATAAAACTTCCCACTTAACTCACTTCAGGAGAACCATAGCGACACACAGGTGAATTCTCATAACCGTAGAATATGCAAATCTCTAAGTAGTGGTCTAACCCACCATAACCCTTTCGGGATCCGCCTACACGTAACAGACCCATAATAATGGATACTCTCGAATAACATCGTTTACGGCGGACGACAGGCCTCACCTGAACCGCCGCAAATCACACGCGTAACCTGATCATGCTGAAGGAATTGATACCACCAATACGCCAACAGATATTTGGCTAACCAATCCATCTTCTTCCGACTTACCCTGATTGCCCTAGAAATAATAGTAACTGCATTCAACATATAACACCATCCATCCGCACTCATCCCGAGTGACTTTGAATCACGAGACCATGGTGTCTCACATCCCACGAACCATTTCGTACCTTCCAACTGCTACATCGCAATCAAAACATCCTAGAACATTCTACGAATTCCGAACCATTACTTGCACCTTCCTGATAGTGCTACATAGGAGCCCATAATTGACATAGAAAAATTACACATCATGACCTCTCCCAATGGAGACTCAGTTCTAATCACATATACAAATTCAAGATACCCAATTGTCACATGTAGAATCTCGACCACATTAGTACCATTCTCGAGAGTCATTTACTCTATTTAACTGCATTTAGCCTGGTCAAATGAACAGAACCACCCGTGCCTCGTTAGCACTCTAACAACGCAAGATATGACCTCGTCACAATACAAGCACGCATCTCCCTACTCTATACACCGAGCGCCCTTTACTAGCAGCAACTTAAGAAATTCTGTGATTCTCACACACATACGAGGTACCGTATAACCTTTGAAAATAAAAATAAATTCCTTCACAGCCATCCTCGACCCCAATCTCCGCAAGCCACAACTAGCTCACCAACGCGCCTCAAACTGGAACGAACATAGCACCTAGCCGTGCAATAAACTTAATCAATAGCAAACTCCCCAACTTGGCTCGAAGTCATAGATCAAAACGCACTCAATAAATCCTACGCATGTACTCTATTGCTGTCATGATATCATAGTGAGATTAACTCAAATCCTCTATAGGCTTGTGAAATCATAGATCAGTTAGAATTTAACTCTTCTGCAATTCTCACCTTCACTTTAGCGATAGATACACCCACTCTCTAAGTGACCAATTTAGATTTTGACACATCTTCTTCACTTGTAAATGAGATATCCTAACATAGACATGAGGATCACACCACTTTAGAACACTTCGCATGATATAACCTACCTGTTTTCGCCTCAATATAATATTTCTGCATATCTTCCACCATTATACACATCACACAGTCACTTAGCCTTCCTGAGTCTGAACTCATACCGCAACATGTAACTTACTTCACTCCCAACTAGGAGCCTTGAAAAGATTCTTCACACGCCCATAATTCGGGGTTACACATCCATTCACAATGGAGATCATATACTTAATAGTTCATCTATCATCCAGCAGGCCTTCCTCGCCACTTCCAAGTCATATAGATACCTCTCGCAGTGCTAACGTACTCATCACATAGCTACCCAACTGTCATTCCCGCTAATGGGGACAATACCGAACGTATAAGTTCAAAAACACAGCTCTTATAATCAGCATCTTGGTGCTCAAGCCATAAGCAAAATCCGGCCTCAAGTCCACCCAACTGGCCCGACATCAACTCACAAAGATCACGTCTCACCCCTCGATCAGGGAATCACAAGCTATTTAGGCACATATGATATTGAGCGCTCCCGCACGCGTACGAACACGTGGAAGGAATTTCAAGAGTTTCTTTTCAAGCTGAATCAAGGACGCACGATAAGAATTCAAGAATGTAAAGTTTTTCCAAAGCTTCTGTAGCCTCTCGAGGATAAGTACAGACATCTCCGTACCGATCCACGAGACTCTACTAAACCGGCTCATGATTCGCGAGACCAAGTAACCTAGGCTCTGATACCACCTTGTCACGACCCAAACCCCGGTCATGATGGCACCCAACACACTGCTAGGCAAGCCCGACCATTTACACAACCTTGACCAAATAACCTAGGTGGATAAATGAATATTCACAAGTAAAAACAGCAATTTAAATGCGGAACCTCTGAAATAATTTCTAACACTCAAAAATCCCAAAATGGAAACAAAATACTGATCAACCCACAGAATCTGGTGTCACGAACATAAGCCTCTAAAACGGAATATTCACCTATCACAAGTCTGTCTAGGAAAGAAAAATACGAATAAAAGGATAAAATGGATGGGAGAGATCAAGGTTGCGAACGCCATGCAGCTACCTCGATACTCCCGGATAAATGCTGCTCCGCTAAACAAGTCCTCACTCACCCTGTGGTGTACCTGAATCTGCACACAAGGTGCAGGGAGTATTGTGAGTACTTCCAACCCAGAAAGTAATAAACATAAATAAGGGTTGAGAGTAAGAAATCCTGGACAGGCACAAAGTAAGCTATAATTACAGCAGCTCAATCTAAATAATATCAACTCAATAAACTAATGAAAAACAATTATAGAATATCACAGCAGATAAATAAGTAAATGGCAATCAAGTATGCAATGCAACACATAAACCGGTACCTCCAGTACCCCGCTGCGGCCGTGCAGCCCGCTCCATTTATTTAACGTCGACGGCGCTCACTGGGGGTGTGCAGACTCCGGGAGGGGCCCCTTACGGCCCAAGCGCAATAATAAGCCATCTCGTGGCATCAAACAGGCCCTTGGCCTCATATCAATATCATTATAATACTGCTGCGGCGTGCAGCCCGATCCCATACTCAGTCCAAAAATCACACAATAGTATAAAAATATTCAGCCCAAACTTCATTTAAAAATATTAACTTAATTTCTAATTTAAGAAAATGGCTGAGATTTCAAACACAGTATTAAATACCAGGACTGAGTTTAGTATTTATAAATATGGTAAGAAACCATTAAAATAATCCCTGAAGGATTCAAGTAGTTGGCACGAAGCCCAATTATGACAATTAATCCATTTTTATAAGGATATTACAAATCTACAATCAAATAGGTATCAATTTTATTAAACGGGACGGACCAAGTCACAATCCCCGACGGTGCTCTACCCCACGCCCGTTATCCGGCGTGCAAGTCACTTCACATAGCACTACGTTGTGCAAATTCGGGGTTTCAAACCCTCAACACAGCATTTACATTTATTACTAACCTCAAGCCGGCCAAAGTCCTAGCTTGCTATGCCCTTGCCTTTCGAATTCACCTCTTCGCGCGTCGAATCTGACCAAAACCACAACGAATACGTCACAATATGCTAAGGGAATATAACCCAATCGAAAAGACTCGAAAAACATCGAAAATCACGAAGTTGGCAAAACCCGAGCCCCGGGCCCACTTCTCGAAAAATTATAAATTTTACATCACCTGATTCCTTATCTCGCCGCGAGTCTATACATATAAAGAACACCAAAATCGGAGTCCAAATGACCCCTCAAATTCCCATTTTTGTTCTCTTAGGTTTCAAGCCCTAAACCACCATTTTTGACCTTATTTCCTTAAGTTTTCAGCCTAATTTCATGTATTTGCATGATAAAATTGTGTTCTAAGTCCAAGAATGCTTACCTGATCGAAGACCTTGAATTTCCTCTTCAAAATCGCTCAAGAACACCCCAAGTCCGAAGTTGATATATGTATTCTGTAAATATTTCGCGAAGGGAATTAAAACCCTTTCTGATCAGTTATTTTCGCTTCTCGGGTCCTTTGTCGCTTCTGCGACTACCGCATCAGAGCTAATTTTTCCGCTTCTGCGGAATTTCATTTAAAATCCAAGGTCGCTTTGGCGACATAATGTCCGCTTCTGCGGAACTAACTCTCCAGCACAAAAACCGCTTCTGCGTTCGCCTGTCCGCTTCTGCGGGCTCGCTTAAGCGGAAAAAGTTCCGCTTCTGCGAAACTACCCTACTAGGCCATAAGCCGCTTTTGCGACCCTCCTCACGCTTCTGCAGTCTGTTTCCGCAGAAGCGAAAATACCAGATATCAGATATGAACCTGCAATCTCCAACTTAAATTTTCATCCTGTTAGCCATCCGAAATCACCCCGAGGCCCCCGGGACCTCAACCAAAGACACCAACATGATCCAATACCTTATTCAAACTTGCTCCAATCATTAAAACACCTCAAACAACACTAAAACCATCATTTCTCATCGAATTCAAGCCTAAGTTCTTCTAAAACTTCCGAAACACGCATTCGATCAGAAACCCAACCAAAACACCTCCGAATGACCTGAAATTTTGCACACACATCCAAAATCACCTAACGAAGCTACAGCAACTCTCGGAATCTCATTCCGACCCCCGGATCAAAATCTCACCTACCAACCGGAATTCGCCAAAATACTAACTTCGCCAATTCAAGCCTAATTATACACCGAACCTCCAAAATCAATTCCGATCGCACTCCTAAGTCACAAATCATCCCCCGAAGCTAACCAAATCATCGGAATTCAAATCCGAGCCCTCTAACACAAAAGTCAACATCCAGTTGACTTTTCCAACTTAAGCCTTCTTAAAAGAGACTAAGTGTCTCATTTCTTATCAAAACCATTCCAAACCCACTCTAACACATCAAATACTGATAATGAAACATGAAGAAGCATAACATGGGGGAAACGGGGCGGTAACTCACGTGACGACGGGTCGGGTCGTCACATCCTCCCCAACTTAAACAAACGCTCGTCCTCGAGCGTACCCAGAGTTGTTCTAGAAGCCAACCAATAGCTGAATAACTTTACCGTGCATATAACCGGGTTGATCCCACGTCACCCTATCTCGCATAGGTCCGATAACACAACATAGCTGAAATTTTCACAATCCATCTAGTCCATAAACCATAGAACCACCCTGCACTTTCCGAAATCATACACAAGATAAGAACCTCACATCTATATTCAAAATAAGCCTAAACCAGCTGTAATAGACCATGCCTGCAACCTCGGGTGCAATTATATGATATACCAATAACTCAAACACACGCAACGATAACTCCCATTCACAGCAACTGCCCACAACAACCAAGTACCAATAGAAATCTCTTATTAGCCAAAGTCTCATTCCAACACCTTTACATATACTGCAACTGTTAACTAAAACGCGCAGTAAGCCATCACCATTTCTCAGATCAACCATTCATGAAACCACTTCTCCTTTGGCAAATACTACATCAAATTTTTCTGAGTCGAAGCTCGATATTACCCTTCCAACATACTGAAATCGAATCCGTTCGTATTCATTAGTGACCCCAACGATCCTCAAATCCAACACACCACTCTGGTGATATGACACCTCAATACCGGCCTAAGCCACAACTTGCATAATACGCGTACCAATAAGAAACGGTCTGAACATACTCAAATCATGAAAATGACTCAAACGAAATAGCGGTACCTCAAGCTCATCAGAACTGCCACAACACAAGGCTGAGACCCTGTCTCACATCATAGAATAGAACACACAAGTTTGACCCGCAAGGTCATGTTTCCACACGGCTTTGTTGCAACGCGCGATCCTATCTAAATACTACTTCCACCTGGAACACCTCTAGTCACTATGCTTGAAATCGACAACCATGCTCAATTGATGTCTGGAGCCAAAGAGAATCATTACACATCCCATGCTCTGCATGACCTACATAGGTCTTGTTCAAATTCTTCCAATACCGACACGACGGATGAGATCTGTATGAATTCATGACACTGCCGAACCAACCATTCATTGGGTCTATACTTCTGGCAAGAACTATCACCTCATTCTGAACTAAATAATGATCTTAGCCCCCTTAATTCACTTCATCTACTCAGATTGCACTGAGATCGAATTCAATAATCTCGTCTCACCCAGTACGAACTGCTCGGGCAATAAGCCACCCCAGACATAATTAAAAGTCTCATATGATGCCACAAAGCGCCAATAGGCTACCGATACGAACGCGGTACAAAAAGAAAAAGAACTCTGAAAGGAACTGCCTAACTCATACACTACTATGTGCTCTCCTTAGAAAAATAAGAAGCAAGGCATACAAAAATAGCATATAGAAAACCATGCTCAATATCATACTGTTGCGGCGCGCAACCCGATCCAAATAACACACTCATGGCGGCGTGCCACCCGATCCACACATAACACTCACCTAAAGAGGTGTACATCAAGCTAAATTGCTCATTAATATAAAATACCGAATTTCGGTCACAAGTATGCTAAGTGCACAATACCGTCCCTGAGGGGACATATAGCGCTATAAGCTACCAAAACTCAAGCTCAACTGAGGTGCGATGTACAATCTGAATCTCGAGAGCCATCTTGCTCATGAACATCATTTCTACGCGAATCCTCAACACATAAGCATTTTCTCAAACCGTCTCAAAACCCACACGGCATAGTGTATCACTGCATAAAATATCTGACAACGGAATAACCCCCTGACTCTTCCTCCATAAGGAGCGCATCACTGAAATGAACCCGTTTGGCCTGACATAGAGCCCATATTCACATTTGAATCCATCCGCCGACCTCAAGCTGATCCTGCTCGCACTGAACTAGGTTAATTACCTTTCAAAGGTCCCTAACAACTCATCTTTCGCTCGTAACACATAAGAACATCCATCATAGTCGAAGAAATCATCCGTAGTCCACAACTCAATAGACTGAGTGTCCTCCGGGCATATTTTCTCAATTCAATGATATTATCACAACCTTCATACTTGGTTCAAGTCTTCAATCAATCAAGTGACTAACTGCCATACTTACACAATCTTCCTGTGGGACACCCTCCCACAACCTACCATTACGAATAACTGGGTCGTGCCCCCAAACCACCGATTGCACAATTGCTGAAAGCGATCAAGGATCATTAACCAGGATGCAAAGCCCTTTCACAAAACACCGTTCTCAGGTGACGACGAAGACAATACCGATTTACCTTAACGTCGAGACTTCTTCCCGGCTCATCCGAGCTCGTGACATCCTTGTCTATACTGAGTTGTTACCTCTATCTTCACCTCAAATTCCATACCACTCATTGTACCCAACATGCCAACATACGATAGAACACGCCCTTCATCACAGCTTCGGAACCATTATTAGATTAACACTTCATCATGTAAAACTTTCCACTTAACTCACTTCAGGAGAACCATAGCAACACACAGGTGAATTCTCATAACCGTAGAATATGCAAATCTCTAAGTAGTGGTCTAACCCACCATAACCCTTTCGGGATCCGCCTACACGTCACAGACCCATAATAATGGAGTACTCTCGAATAACATCGTTTACGGCGGACGACAGGCCTCACCTGAACCGCCGCAAATCACACGCGTAACCTGATCATGCTGAAGGAATTGATCTCTACCACCAATATGCCAACAGATATTTGGCTAACCAATCCATCTTCTTTCGACTTACCCTGATTGCCCTAGAAATAATAGTAACTGCATTCAACATATAACACCATCCATCCGCACTCATCCCGAGTGACTTTGAATCACGAGACCATGCTGTCTCACATCCCACGAACCATTTCGTACCTTCCAACTGCTACATCGCAAATCAAAACATCCTAGAACATTCTACGAATTCCGAGCCATTACTTGCACCTTCTTGATAGTGCTACATAGGAGCCCATAATTGACATAGAAAAATTAAACATCTTGACCTCTCCCAATGGAGACTCAGTTCTAATCACATATACAAATTCAAGATACCCAATTGTCACATGTAGAATCTCGACCACATTAGTACCATTCTTGAGAGTCATTTACTCTATTTAACTGCATTTAGCCTGGTCAAATGAACAGAACCCCCCGTGCCTCGAACTGGAACGAACATAGCACCTAGTCGTGCAATAAACTTAATCATTAGCAAACTCCCTAACTTGGCTCGAAGCCATAGATCAAAACGCACTCAACAAATCCTAAGCATGTACTCTATTGCCGTCATGATATCATAGTGAGATTAACTCAAATCCTCTATAGGCTTCTGAAATCATAGATCAGTTAGGATTTAACTCTTCTGCAATTCTCACCTTCACCTTCGCGACAGATACGCCCACTCCCTAAGCGACCAATTTAGATTTCAACACCTTTTCTTCACTTGTAAATGAGATATCCTAACATACACATAAGGATCACACCACTTTAGAACACTCCGCAGGAGATAACCCACCTGTTTTCGCCTCAATATAACATTTCTGTATGTCTTCCACCATTATACACATTACACAGGTACTTCGTCTTCCTGAGTCTGAACTCATACCGTAACATGCAACTTACTTCACTCCCAACTAGGATCTTGAAAAGATTCTTCACACGCCCATAACTCGGAGCTATACCTCGAATCACGATGGAAATTCAAACACCTAATAGTTCTTCTATCATCCAGCAGGCCTTCCTCGCCACTTCCAAGTCATATAGATACCTCTCGCAGTGCTAACGTACTCATCACATAGCTACCCAACTATCATTCCCGCTAATGGGGACAATACCGAAAGTAAAAGTTCAAAAAAAAAACACAGCTCACATAATCAGCATCTTGGTGCTCAAGCCATAAGCAAAATCCGGCCTCAAGTCCACCCAACTGGCCCGACATCAACTCACAAGGATCACGTCTCACCCCTCGATCAGGGCATCACAAGCTATTTAGGCACATCTGTTACTGAGCGCTCACGTGCGCGTACGAACACGTCGAATGAATTTCAAGAGTTTCTTTTCAAGATGAATCAAGAACGCACGATAAGAATTCAAGAATGTGAAGTTTTCCTAAAGGTTCTGCAGCCTCTCGAGGATAAGTGCAGACGTCTCCATACCGATCCACGAGACTCTACTAACCCGCCTCATGACTCGCGAGACCAAGTAACCTAGGCTCTGATACCACCTTGTCACGATCCGACCCCGGTCGTGATGGCGCCCAACACACTGCTAGGCAAGCCCGACCATTTACACAACCTTAGCCAACTAATCTAGATAGAAAAATAAATATTCACTAATAAAATACCGACTTAAGTGCAAAATCTCTGAAATAATCTCTAATATTCGAAAACCCCAAAATAAAATACTAGTCAGCCCACAGAATCTGGTGTCACGAACATGAGCCTCTAATACAGAATATTCACCTAATCACAAATCTATCTAGGAAAGAAAATGTGAATAAAAGGATAAAGATAGATGGGAGAGATCAAGGTTGCAAACGCCATGCAGCTACCTCGATACTCCCAGATCCTGCTGCTCAGCTAACAAATCCTCACTCACCTTTTGGTGTACCTGGACCTGCACACAAGGTGCAGGGAGTATTGTGAGTACTTCCAACTCAGAAAGTAATAAACATAAATAAGGGTTGAGAGTAAGAAATCCTGGACAGGCACAAAGTAAGCTATAATTACAGCAGCTCAATCTAAATCATATCAACTCAATAAACTAATGAATACATTTATAGAAATATCACAACAGATAAATAAGTAAATGGCAATCAAGTATGCAATGCAACACATAAACCGGTACCTCCAGTACCCCGCTGCGGCCGTGCTGCCCGCTCCATTTATTTAACGTCGACGGCGCTCACTGGGGGTGTGCAGACTCCGGGAGGGGCCCCTTACGGCCCAAGCGCAATAATAAGCCATCTCGTGGCATCAAACAGGCCCTTGGCCTCATATCAATATCATTCTCATACCACTGCGGCGTGCAACCCGATCCAATAATCAGTCCAAAATCACATAAGCCTTTCGGCACAATAGTATAAAAATATTCAGCCCAAACTTTATTTAAAAATATTAATTTAGTTTTTGCTTTAAGAAAAATGGCTGAGTTTACAAAACAGTGTCAAACACCAGGACTGAGTTCAATATCTATAAATATGGTAAGAAACCATTAAAATAATCCCTTAAGGATTCGAGTAGTTGGCACGAAGCCCAATTATGACAATTAATCCATTTTTATAAGGATATTACAAATCTACAATCAAATAGGTATCAATTTTATTAAACGGGACGGACCAAGTCACAATCCCCGACGGTGCTCTACCCCACGCCCGTTATCCGGCGTGCAAGTCACCTCACATAGCACTACGTTGTGCAAATTCGGGGTTTCAAACCCTCAACACAGCATTTACATTTATTACTAACCTCAAGCCGGCCAAAGTCCTAGCTTGCTATGCCCCTGCCTTTCGAATTCACCTCTTCGCGCGTCGAATCTGACGAAAACCACAATGAATACGTCACAATATGCTAAGGGAATATAACCCAATCGAAAAGACTCGAAAAAACATCAAAAATCACGAAGTTGGCAAAACCCGAGCCCCGGGCCCACTTCTCGAAAAATTATAAATTTTACATCACCGGATTCCTTATCTCGCCACGAGTCTATACATATAAAGAACACCAAAATCGGAGTCCAAATGACCCCTCAAATTCCCATTTTTGTTCTCTTAGGTTTCAAGCCTTAAACCACCATTTTTGACCCTAATTCCTTGAGTTTTCAGTCTAATTTCATATGTTTGCACCATAAAATCGTGTTTTTGGTTTAGAAATTCTTACCTCAATGAAGTCCCTTGATTCCTCTCCTCCAACTCGTCCAAATTCTCCAAGTCTGAAGTGAAAATATGAAACCCTTTAAAAATTCGCGAAGGGAAATAAAAACTATTCTGACCAGTTATATCCGCATCTGCAGCTCCATGGCCGCATCTGCGGCTCCCGCTTTTGCGGTCAATGCACCGCTTCTGCGGACATATCCGCTTCTGCGGTTTAACATCCGCTCCTGCGCCTCCCGCTTCTGCGGACAAATTAACGCATCTGCGGATCCCCATAAGAGCTCAAATACCGCATCTGCGGTCCTCCTGTCGCATCTGCGACTCCGCAGATGCGGTCACCAATTCCGCACCTGCGGTCCCTGCCGCTTCTGCGTCTCTCCTCTCGCTTCTGCGTTCCGCTTCTGCGGTCCCATTCCGCAGACGCGAAATACNCCGTGCCTCGTTAGCACTCTGACAACGCAAGATATGACCTCGTCACAATACAAGCACGCATCTCCCTACTCTATACACCGAGCGCCCTTTACTAGCAGCAACTTAAGAAATTCTGTGATTCTCACACACATACGAGGTACCGTATAACCCTTGAAAATAAAAATAAATTCCTTCACAGCCATCCTCGACCCCAATCTCCGCAAGCCACAACTAGCTCACCAACGCGCCTCAAACTAGAACGAACATAGCACCTAGCCGTGCAATAAACTTAATCAATAGCAAACTCCCCAACTTGGCTTGAAGCCATAGATCAAAACGCACTCAATAAATCCTACGCATGTACTCTATTGCTGTCATGATATCATAGTGAGATTAACTCAAATCCTCTATAGGCTTGTGAAATCATAGATCAGTTAGAATTTAACTCTTCTACAATTCTCACCTTCACCTTAGTGATAGATACACCCACTCTCTAAGCGACCAATTTAGATTTTGACACATCTTCTTCACTTGTAAATGAGATATCCTAACATACACATGAGGATCACACCACTTTAGAACACTTCACAGGAGATAACCTACCTGTTTTCGCCTCAATATAATATTTCTGCATATCTTCCACCATTATACACATCACACAGTCACTTAGCCTTCCTGAGTCTGAACTCATACCGCAACATGTAACTTCACTCCCAACTAGGAGCCTTGAAAAGATTCTTCACACGCCCATAATTCGGGGTTACACATCCATTCACAATGGAGATCATACACTTAATACTTCATCTATCATCCAGCAGGCCTTCCTCGCCACTTCCAAGTCATATAGATATCTCTCGCAGTGCTAACATACTCATCACATAGCTACCCAACTGTCATTCCCGCTAATGGGGACAATACCGAACGTATAAGTTCAAAAACACAGCTCACATAATCAACATCTTGGTGTTCAAGCCATAAGCGAAATCCGGCCTCAAGTCCACCCAACTGGCCCGGCATCAACTCACAAAGATCACGTCTCACCCCTCGATCAGGGAATCACAGCTATTTAGGCACATCTGATATTGAGCGCTCCCGCGCGCGTACGAACACGTGGAAGGAATTTCAAGAGTTTCTTTTCAAGCTGAATCAAGGACGCACGATAAGAATTCAAGAATGTGAAGTTTTCCTAAAGGTTCTGTAGCCTCTCGAGGATAAGTACAGACGTCTCCGTACCGATCCACGAGACTCTACTAAACCGGCTCATGATTCGCGAGACCAAGTAACCTAGGCTCTGATACCACCTTGTCACGACCCAAACCCCGGTCATGATGGCACCCAACACACTGCTAGGCAAGCCCGACCATTTACACAACCTTGACCAAATAACCTAGGTGGATAAATAAATATTCGCAAGTAAAAACAGCAATTTAAATGCGGAACCTCTGAAATAATTTCTAACATTCAAAAACCCCAAAATGGAAACAAAATACTGATCAACCCACAGAATCTGGTGTCACGAACATGAGCCTCTAAAACGGAATATTCACCTATCACAAGTCTGTCTAGGAAAGAAAAATACGAATAAAAGGATAAAATGGATGGGAGAGATCAAGGTTGCGAATGCCATGCAGCTATCTCGATACTCCCGGATAAATGCTGCTCCGCTAAACAAGTCCTCACTCACCCTGTGGTATACCCGAATCTGCACACAAGGTGCAGGGAGTATTGTGAGTACTTCCGAAGTTGATATATGTATTCTGTAAATATTTCGCGAAGGGAATTAAAACCCTTTCTGATCAGTTATTTCCGCTTCTGCGGTCCTTTGTCGCTTCTGTGACTACCGCATCTGCGGTAATTTTTCCGCTTCTGCGGAATTTCATTTAAAATCCAAGGCCGCTTCAGCGACATAATGTCCGCTTCTGCGGAAATAACTCTCCAGCACAAAAACCGCTTCTGCGTTCGCCTGTCCGCTTCTGGACTCGCTTAAGCGGAAAAAGTTCCGCTTCTGCGAAACTACCCTACTAGGCCATAAGCCGCTTTTGCGACCCTCCTCACGCTTCTGCGGAACCGCTTCTGCGGTCCGTTTCCGCAGAAGCGAAAATACCAGATATCAGATATGAACCTGCAATCTCCAACTTAAAAGTTCATCCCGTTAGCCATCCGAAATCACCCCGAGGCCCCCGGGACCTCAACCAAAGACACCAATATGATCCAATACCTTATTCTAACTTGCTCCCATCATCAAAACACCTCAAACAACACTAAAACCATCATTTCTCATCGAATTCAAGCCTAAGTTCTAAAACTTTCAAAATACGCATTCGATCAGAAACCCAACCAAAACACCTCCGAATGACCTGAAATTTTGCACACACATCCAACATCACCTAACGAAGCTACAGAAACTCTCGGAATCTCATTCCGACCCCCGGATCAAAATCTCACCTACCAACCGGAATTCGCCAAAATACTAACTTCGCCAATTCAAGCCTAATTATACACCGAACCTCCAAAATCAATTCCGATCACACTCCTAAGTCACAATTCATCCCCCGAAGCTAACCAAATCATCAGAATTCAAATCCGAGCCCTCTAACACAAAAGTCAACATCCGGTTGACTTTTCCAACTTAAGCCTTCTTAAAAGAGACTAAGTGTCTCATTTCTTATCAAAACCATTCCAAACCCACTCTAACACATCAAATACTGATAATGAAACATGAAGAAGCATAACCTGGGGAAAACGGGGCGGTAACTCACGTGACGACGGGTCGGGTCGTCACAACTTCTATGTCTCTATTCACGTCGGCGGCATCAGGTTACTATCCAAAGCCCTTTGCTCAATTGGTTGGAGTCTTGTGCTGATAACGTGTTATAAAATAATAAAAGAAGAAAAAGAGTATTGCAGAGAAAAGACGGAGAGAGAATTCTTATTGATTTTGGGTGAATTACAATGGAATAGAACACTCTATTTATAGGGAGAGGGTGACTTAACCACCAAGTAATAAACCCTAGAATCTCTCTAAATATAGACATTCACCATAAATAAAATTCTATTTATAACAAAAATTTATTCATTGCTTGCTAAAACTAGTTCGTAATGACAAAAAATAATTATGAGTCGTCAGAGTAATATATTATTTGCTAAACAAGGCGTTTGCTTTAGAGTTAGTAAAAATTTGCTAAGTGACTGAACGTAAGATGAAGTATTGAGAAAAGTCAATGTAATTTAGCCTATTTGGCTTGATTATTCTGCTAGATAAAAAAAATTGACTATACAAATGATTCTGTAGGCATATAAAATTTATTGATTTTAAATTCAATAAATAATTTGGATTATATTTTATATATATTAGTCCAAATAAATATTTTGGGCTAATATAATTGGGCTAACTATATAAGACCAATATTATTGGGCTAGCTCATTTAATTGGGCTAAAGTAATGAGCCCACTTCATTAAGCCCAATATGCCATCTTCCTAGAGGCCCAGTTTGGTGCCACGTGTTAAATGACGTGGCGCACCAAGTCAAACGGAAGAACCAATAGGATCATGCCATGTGGCACAATGACAAGGCATGCCAAGTCACATTAAAAGGCCAATGAAACTGTGCCACATGTGCAAGTGACATGTTCTGGCCAATCAAATGCGACCATGTCACACTTCAATTTGATTGGTCAGAAAGAGTTTGTTCTTATCACAACTCCTCCCTTCCACAACTATAAATAGGGGTCTTCATAACCCAGAAAAGACACCAGAAGTTATAACAAGAAGCGGAAGAAAGCTCGTGGATCAAACACTGCAAATTCCTCCACAAGTTTCAAGCTTCAAGCAGTCAAGTTTCAATCATCAAGCAATCAAGTTCAAGCTCAAGAACGAAGAACAAATCAAGTTCAAGCTCAAGAACGAAGAACGAATCAAGGTCAAGTTCAAGCAATCAAGCTAAAGCTCAAGAACAAGATCATCGTTCGTGGAGACAACTACATATTCAAGATCAAGCTCAAAGGCCCTTGAATTTATTTACTATTGAAAAGAAGAACCAGAGGAATCATAGAGATTGTACACTCAAATATTCGAAATCAAATACTACGATTGTTGCAATATTTTTCCGTCTTGATTTTATTTTCTCGACGCAAATTTATTGTCTACAAATTCTGGCACGCCCAGTGGGACAATCTCTACCTATCATCTCAACTTTTCAATCACCAAAGTCGAAGAACATTGAAATGGCTTCAAAGAAAATCAACTCCGGTTCAATTTCCACCAAGGCTGCTAACTCCAGGTTCTATGCTGATGTGAAAAGCATCCTGGATGTTACCTTCGGAAGCTTCGGACCAGTTACGAGGAGCAAAGCAAGCTCCTTAGGACAACAAGCACCCCAAATGCCGTCCGCGCCAACCCCTGTTTTCGGTTTTCATCTTCAAAAGGAGCAAGATCTTCCACAAGCGCATCTGAAGGAGGAAGCGATGTTGCTGAAAAGATCAAGAAAACTCTTGCTCTGCTTGACCTCTCCGAATCCCAGCACTCTGCTCTGAAGGAAGATGATGATGCTTGAAGTGATGGATCCTCCCCAATTACACCACATAGCGCGATCCAATCAAGGATCAATCTGTGTGAAAATCCATGCTACTCTCCGTCGTCCACGACAATCATGCAAGCCATGGTGACAAACACTTCATCTATGGAGGAGCAGTTGGCAAACTTGACGGAAGCAATCGCTGGCTTGACCAAATGCATGCAAAATCAAGAGGCTAGAATTGACAAGCTAACAGACAGGGTAGGAATCTTGATGGAAGAAGAATCCACCCATGCACCCGGCAAGTTTCCAGAGGTTCTAGAGAGTGACTCTCCCCCAAGACAAGCAGCATCCACTAAGGCTATCCCTGTCTCATCTGAAGGGATGATTCCAATCG